>NC_072377.2:105340757-105643787 GCF_028885625.2 Pongo pygmaeus
TTAAACTGGTCTCTAGACCAAATGGACCTAATAGATATTTACAAATATTACAGACAACAACTGCAGAATATACATTTTTATTATATGTGCATGGAACATTGTCCAAAATAGACCACATGCATGGTCATAAAGCAAGTCTCAATAAATTCAAAAAAGCAAAATTGTACAAAGTATTGTTTCAAGCCACAGTGGAATAAAGTTAAAAATAAATACAAAGAGGAATTTTCAAACTATGTGAGTAAATGGAAACTAAATAATTTACTATGGAATGACTTTTGGGTAAACAAAAAAATTAAGGCAGAATTTTTTTTATGTTGAATGAACAAAAATAAAAACACAATATACCAAAACTTCTGGGACACAGCAAAAGCAGTGCTAAGGGAAAAGATTGTAGCATTAAATGCCTAAGTCAAAAAAATAGCATGGTCTCAAATTTAACAACCTGATGTCCTACCTCAAGAAAATAGAAAAATAAGAAAAAAACAAACCCAAAGCTAAAAAAAGAAAATAAATAACAGGGATCATAGAGGAACTGAATAAGATTGAGACTCTAATAATAATAATAATAATAATAATAATAATAATGTTGGTTCTATGTAAGGATAAATAAAATTGATAGGCAACTCACTAGGTCAACCAAGAACAAAAGAGAGAAGATTCCAACAAGCACAATCGGAAATGATAAAGGTGACATTACAGCCGACAACACAAAAATACAAATGATTATCAGAAACTGGTATGAACAGACTAGAAAATCTAGAGGAAATAGATAAATTCTGGGAAACATAACACTTCCCAATGTTAAAGCAGGAAGAAATACAAATACTGAACAGACCAAGAATAAGTAATAAAATCAAATCAGTCATAAAAAAATCTTCCAATAACAACAAAAAAGCCCCAGAACAGACAGATTCACAGCTGAATTTTTTCCAACATACAAAGAAGAGCTAGTGCCAATCTTAATGAATCTATTTCAAAATATCGAGGAGTTAGGTTTCCTCCGTAACTTATTCTGTGAAACCAATATCACCCTGAAATCAAAATCAAGTAAGGAGGCACAAAATTGAAAACAATAGTACAATATCCCTGATGAACATTGGTGCAAAATTCCTCAACAAAATACTAGCACACCAAATCCAATAGCATTTCAAAAAGATAATTTCTCACAATCAAGAGGGTTTTATTCTAGGATGCAAGGATGGTTCAACATATGCAAATCAATAAATACATTTGATTTACCAGAAAAACAGAATTAAAAGCAAACAAAATTATCACTTCAATAGATACAAAAAAAGCATTTGATAAAATTTAACATTCCTTTGTAATAAAAACCCTCAAAAACTAGGCATTGAAAGAACATACCTGGAAATAATAAGAACCATCTATGACAAACCCACAGTCAACATCATACTGAATGGGGAGAAGTTTAAAACATTCCCCTTAGGAACTTGAATAAGACAAGGATGTCTACTCTTATCACTCCTATTCAACATAGTACTGGCCACAGCAAACAAGTAAGAGAAGGAAATAAAATGCATCCAAATTGGAAAAGATGAAGCCAAACTATCTCTGTTCTCTGATGCCATGATTATATACCTGATAATGAAAACCATAGTTATAGAAAACCACATAGACTGTTCTAAAACATACCTAGGCATAATAAACAACATTAGTAAAGTTTCAGGATAGAAAGTCAATGGTCCAAAAATCAGTAGAATTTTTTTTTTTTTTTTTTTTTTGAGACAGAGTCTTGCTCTGTCACCCAGGCTGGAGTGCAGTGGCACTATCTTGGCTCACTGCAACCTCCACATCACGGATTCAAGCAATTCTCATTCCTCAGCCTTCCGAGTAGCTGGGATTACAGGCATGTACCACCACATCTGGGTAATTTTTGTATTTTAACTAGAGACAAGGTTTCACCATGTTGGCCAGGCTTGTCTCAAACACCTGACCTCAAGTGATCCACCCGCCTCGGCCTTCCAAAGTGCTGGGATTACAAGCATGAGCCACTGTGCCTGGCCCAAAATCAGTAGCATTTTTATATACCAATAATTTTCAAGCTGATAACAAAATTAATAACCCAATCCCATTTACGATAGCCCCCAAAATTAACTAGGAATAAATTTAGCTAAGGAGGTAAAAGATCTCTATAGGAGAACTACAGAACACTGATGAAAAAAATTGTAGGTGACACAGACAAATGGAAATATAGCCCATGCTCATAGATTGAAGTATCAATATTATTAAAATGACCATAGTGCTTAAAGCAATCTGCATATTCAATGCAATTTTTATCAAATTACCAGCATCATTTTTCACAGAATTAGAAAAACAATCCTTAAGTTTATATGAAATGAAATTAGAGGCAGACTAGCCAGAGTAATCCTAAGAAAAAATAACCTGGAGGAATAACATTGCCTGACTTCAGATTCTACTACAAGGCTGTAGTTAACAAACAAGGCTAAGTAAAACAAACAGCTTCGTACTGGTACAAAAATAGACACACAGATAAATATAACCCAATAGAGAACCTGAAAAGAAAGCCATATACCTTCAGACAACCAATCTCCATCAAAGTTGACACAAATAAAAAATGGGCAAAGGATACCCTATTTAACAAATGGTAGTGGGAAAATTGGCTTGTTGTATGCAGAAGAAGGGAACTGTACCCATATCTCTCACTATGTGCTATAAAAAAATCAATTCAAGATGGATTAAATACCTGAACAAAACATAAAACTATAAAAATACTAGAAGAAAACCAAGGAAAGTCATTTCTGGATATTGCCATAGGCAAAGAATCTATGTCTAAGACGACAAAAGCAAATGCAACAAAATAAAAAATATGCAAATAGGACTGAATTCACTGAAAAGCTTCTGCATACCAAAATAAATAATCAGCAGAATAAATAGACAACCTACAGAACAGGAGAAATATTTGCTGATTATGCCTCTGACAAATGACTAATATCCAGAAACTACAAGGAAGCCAGATAACTCAACAACAACAATAAACAAACAACCTCATTACAAAGGACATGAACAAATATCCTCTCAAAAGAAGACATACAAGTGGCCAACAAATGTATGAAAAGATGTTCAACATCACTAATCATCAGAGAAACACAAATTTAAACCACAATGAGTTACCATCTTATAATAGCCAGTCATAATGGCTATTATAATGGTTAGTGGGAACATAAATTAGTACAACTTTTGTGGAAACCAGCATGGAGATTTCTCAAAGAACCAAAAATGAAACCACCTTTGACAGAGCAATCCCATTTTTGTGCATCTACCCAAAGGAAAAGAAATCATTATATAAAATTATATAAAATATGAACTTGTATGTTTATTGCAGCAACATTCTCAATATGAAAGTCATAGAATCAACCTGTGTTCATCAATGGTTGTTTGGCTAAAGAAAATGTTATCTGTGTGTGTAAATATACATATATATATATACCATGGAAATGGAATTACTATGCAGCCATAAAAAATAATGAAATAATGTCATTTACAGCAACATGGATGGATCTGCAGGCCATTATCCTGAGGTAAACAACTCAGATAAATAAAATCAAATATCACATCTTCGCATTTGTAATAGGGAGCTAAACAATGTGTACACATGCACATAAAGATGGAAATAATAGACACTGAGGACTCCAAAAAGGGGGAAGGTGGGGGGAGGGATGTAAATGTTGAGTACTTACCTGTTGGGCACATTGTATGCAAGAAGCCCAAACTCTACCATTATTCAACATAATCAAGTAACAAACCTACACATGTATCCTCTTAATCTAAAACAGAATACAATTTTTAAAAAATCTCTTGGGACTAAAAGGGATTGTAGCACAGTCTAGGAAACATATAAGCAAATTTATTTCCTATACACCAGTAATGCACAATTTAATGGAACATTTAAAAAGTATTTATAGTAGCACAAAAGTAAATGTTTTCTATGTATATAATAAAATACAGAATATTTATACTTAACACTACAAAGCCTCAGGAAAAATATCAGAAGATATACATATACTGAGAATTGTGTCATATTAATTATTGGAAGATTATATGTTAAGATGGAAGTTTTTCTAAAGTTTATATAGAGATTCAACATAATCCCAATGAAAATCCCAGTAAGTTATTTTGTGATATTGACAAGCTGATTTTAAAGTTTACACAGAAAGGTAGAAGACCCAGAGCAAAATATTGAAGAAGAACAAAGTTGGAAGACTGACGTTACCCAACTACAAGACTTACTATAAAATTAGGTTAAGAAAACACAGTGTTGACAAAAATAAACAAATCTATGGAACAGAATAAAGAATCCAGAAATAGATCCATACAAATATAGTCAACTGATTTTTGACAAAGGAGCAAAGCAACAATGGAGAAAAGATAGTGTCTGCAACAATTTGTTGAACAACAGTATTTTGGGGACAAATAGATGTTCACTTCCCAAAAATAAAAATTAAGGTAGACACAGGGCTTAAACTCTTCACAAAAATTAACTTGAAATGGATCACAGACCTAAGTTTAAAACACAAATCTGTGAAACTTTTAGATATAAGAAAATAATTTAGGCAGTCTTAGGTTTAGCAGCAATGGGTTTTTAGATACAACAACAAAATCATTATCTATGAAAGAAAAAAAATTGACCAGTTTTACCTTATTAAAATTTAAAACTTCTGCTCTAGAGACAACAGTGTTACAGAATAAAAAGACAAGCCACAGGCTGGAAGACAATATTTGCAAAACACATATCTAATAAAATACTTGTATCCAACATATGAATTTAAAAAAAATCTCAAAACCCAACAATAAGAAAACAAACAACTCAAGTAAAGAGTGAATAAAATATCCAAATGGACAACTCACCAAAATCTATACAGATGACAGGCATTTGAAAAAATATTTTATATCATATGTAATAAAGGAAATGTAAGTTAAAACAACAGTAAGATGCCACTATGTATCTATTAGAATAACTAAAATCTAAAACACATTTAACACCAAATGTTGGTAACTATGCGGAGCAATAGAAATTCTCTTTCATCGTTGATGGAATGAAAAATGGCACAGCCACATTATAAGATAGTTTGGCGGTTTTGTACAGAGCTAATGTAGTTTTACTACATGATCCAACAATTCCACACCTTGTTATTTAACAAAGTGAGCTGAAAATCATATACACACACAAACATTTTATGCACATGGGTGTTTATAGCATCTTGATTCATGATTTTCAAATATTAGAAGCAATCAAGAAGTTTCTTAACAGGTAAATGTATAAACATATTGTGAAACATCTGTTCAGTAGCATATTACTCAGTGGAAAAAAAGAATTACCGGGGAGGAGCCAAGATGGCCGAATAGGAACAGCTCCAGTCTACAGCTCCCAGTGCGAGCGACGCAGAAGACGGGTGATTTCTGCATTTCCATCTGAGGTACCGTGTTCATCTCACTAGGGAGTGCCAGACAGTGGGCGCAGGTCAGTGGGTGAGCGCACTGTGCGCCAGCCGAAGCAGGGGCGAGGCATTGCCTCACTCGGGAAGCGCAAGGGGTCAGGGAGTTCCCCTCCCAGGGGTGACAGACGGCACCTGGAAAATCGGGCCACTCCCACCCGAATACTGTGCTTTTCCGACGGGCTTAGGAACCGGTGCCCCAGGAGAGTATAGCCCGCACCTGGCTCAGAGGGTCCTACGCCCACGGAGTCTCGCTGATTGCTAGCACAGCAGTCTGAGATCAAACAGCAAGTCGGCAGCGAGGCTGGGGGAGGGGCGCCCGCCATTGCCCAGGCTCGCTTAGGTAAACAAAGCAGCCTGGAAGCTTGAACTGGGTGGAGCCCACCACAGATCAAGGAGGCCTGCCTGCCTCTGTAGGCTCCACCTCTGGGGGCAGGGCACAGACAAACAAAAAGACAGCAGTAACCTCTGCAGACTTAAATGTCCCTGTCTGACAGCTGTGAGGAGAGCAGTGGTTCTCCCAGCACGCAGCTGGAGATCTGAGAACCGGCTGACTGCCTCCTCAAGTGGGTTCCTGACCCCTGACCCCCGAGTAGCCTAACTGGGAGGCATCCCCCAGCAGGGGCAGACTGACACCTCACACGGCCAGCCAGGTACTCCAACAGACCTGCAGCTGAGGGTTCTGTCTGTTAGAAGGAAAACTAACAGAAAGGACATCCACACCAAAAACCCATCTGTACATCACCATCATCAAAGACCAAAAGTAGATAAAACCACAAAGATGGGGAAAAAACAGAGCAGACAAACTGGAAACTCTAAAAACCAGAGTACCTCTCCTCCTCCAAAGGAACGCAGTTCCTCACCAGCAACGGAACAAAGCTGGACGGAGAATGACTTTGACGAGCTGAGAGAAGAAGGCTTCAGATGATCAAATTACTCCAAGCTACGGGAGGATATTCAAACCAAAGGCAAAGAAGTTGAAAACTTTGAAAAAAATTTAGAAGAATGTATAACTAGAATAACCAATACAGAGAAGTGCTTAAAGGAGCTGATGGAGCTGAAAACCAAGGCTCGAGAACTACGTGAAGAATGCAGAAGCCTCAGGAGCCGATGTGATCAAATGGAAGAAAGGGTATCAGCCCTGGAAGATGAAATGAATGAAATGAAGCGAGAAGGGAAGTTTAGAGAAAAAAGAATAAAAAGAAACGAGCAAAGCCTCCAGGAAATGTGGGACTATGTGAAAAGACCAAATCTACGTCTGATTGGTGTACCTGAAAGTGACGGGGAGAATGGAAACAAGTTGGAAAACACTCTGCAGGATATTATCCAGGAGAACTTCCCCAATCTAGCAAGGCAGGCCAACATTCAGATTCAGGAAATACAGAGAACGCCACAAAGATACTCCTCGAGAAGAGCAACTCCAAGACACATAATTGTCAGATTCACCAAAGTTGAAATGAAGGAAAAAATGTTAAGGGCAGCCACAGAGAAAGGTCGGGTTACCATCAAAGGGAAGCCCATCAGACTAACAGCGGATCTCTCGGCAGAAACCCTACAAGCCAGAAGAGAGTGGGGGCCAATATTCAACATTCTTAAAGAAAAGAATTTTCAACCCAGAATTTCATATCCTGCCAAACTAAGCTTCATAAGTGAAGGAGAAATAAAATACTTTACAGACAAGCAAATGCTGAGAGATTTTGTCACCACCAGGCCTGCCCTAAAAGAGCTCCTGAAGGAAGCGCTAAACATGGAAAGGCACAACCGGTACCAGCCACTGCAAAATCATACCGAAATGTAAAGACCATCGAGACTAGGAAGAGACTGCATCAACTAACGAGAAAAATATCCAGCTAACATCATAATGACAGGATGAGATTCACACATAACAATATTAACTTTAAATGTAAATGGACTAAATGCTCCAATTAAAACACACAGACTGGCAAATTGGATAAAGACTCAAGACCCATCAGTGTGCTGTATTCAGGAAACCCATCTCACGTGCAGAGACACACATAGGCTCAAAATAAAAGGATGGAGGAAGATCTACCAAGCAAATGGAAAACAAAAAAAGGCAGGGGTTGCAATCCTAGTCTCTGATAAAACAGACTTTAAACCAACAAAGATCAAAAGAGACAAAGAAGGCCATTACATAATGGTAAAGGGATTAATTCAACAAGAAGAGCTAACTATCCTAAATATATATGCACCCAATACAGGAGCACCCAGATTCATAAAGCAAGTCCTGAGTGACCTACAAAGAGACTTAGACTCCCACACATTAATAATGGGAGACTTTAACACCCCACTGTCAACATTAGACAGATCAACGAGACAGAAAGTCAACAAGGATACCCAGGAATTGAACTCAGCTCTGCACCAAGCGGACCTAATAGACATCTACAGAACTCTCCACCCCAAATCAACAGAATATACATTTTTTTCAGCACCACACCACACCTATTCCAAAATTGACCATATACTTGGAAGTAAAGATCTCCTCAATAAATGTAAAAGAACAGAAATTGTAACAAACTGTCTCTCAGATCACAGTGCAATCAAGCTAGAACTCAGGATTAAGAATCTCACTCAAAACCGCTCAACTACGTGGAAACTGAACAACCTGCTCCTGAATGACTACTGGGTACATAACGAAATGAAGGCAGAAATAAAGATGTTCTTTGAAACCAACGAGAACCAAGACACAACATACCAGAATCTCTGGGATGCATTCAAAGCAGTGTGTAGAGGGAAATATATAGCACTAAATGCCCACAAGAGAAAGCAGGAAAGATCCAAAATTGACACCCTAACATCACAATTAAAAGAACTAGAAAAGCAAGAGCAAACACATTCAAAAGCTAGCAGAAGGCAAGAAATAACTAAAATCAGAGCAGAACTGAAGGAAATAGAGACACAAAAAACCCTTCAAAAAATCAATGAATCCAGGAGCTGGTTTTTTGAAAGGATCAACAAAATTGATAGACCGCTAGCAAGATTAATAAAGAAAAAAAGAGAGAAGAATCAAATAGATGCAATAAAAAATGATAAAGGGGATATCACCACCGATCCCACAGAAATACAAACTACCATCAGAGAATATTACAAACACCTCTATGCAAATAAACTAGAAAATCTAGAAGAAATGGATAAATTCCTCAACACATACACCCTCCCAAGACTAAACCAGGAAGAAGTTGAATCTCTGAATAGACCAATAACAGGAGCTGAAATTGTGGCAATAATCAATAGCTTACCAACCAAAAAAAGTCCAGGACCAGATGGGTTCACAGCCGAATTCTACCAGAGGTACAAGGAGGAGCTGGTACCATTCCTTCTGAAACTATTCCAATCAATAGAAAAAGAGGGAATCCTCCCTAACTCATTTTATGAGGCCAGCATCATCCTGATACCAAAGCCTGGCAGAGACACAACAAAAAAAGAGAATTTTAGACCAATATCCTTGATGAACATTGATGCAAAAATCCTCAATAAGATACTGGCAAACAGAATCCAGCAGCACATCAAAAAGCTTATCCACCATGATCAAGTGGGCTTCATCCCTGGGATGCAAGGCTGGTTCAATATACGCAAATCAATAAATGTAATCCAGCATATAAACAGAACCAAAGACAAAAACCACATGATTATCTCAATAGATGCAGAAAAGGCCTTTGACAAAATTCAACAACCCTTCATGCTAAAAACTCTCAATAAACTAGGAATTGATGGGACGTATCTCAAAATAATAAGAGCTATTTATGACAAACCCACAGCCAATATCGTACTGAATGGGCAAAAACTGGAAGCATTCCCTTTGAAAACTGGCAAAAGACAGGGATGCCCTCTCTCACCACTTCTATTCAACATAGGGTTGGAAGTTCTGGCCAGGGCAATTAGGCAGGAGAAGGAAATAAAGGGTATTCAATTAGGAAAAGAGGAAGTCAAATTGTCCTTGTTTGCAGATGACATGATAGTATATCTAGAAAACCCCATTGTCTCAGCCCAAAATCTCCTTAAGCTGATAAGCAACTTCAGCAAAGTCTCAGGATACAAAATCAATGTGCAAAAATCACAAGCATTCTTATACATCAATAACAGACAAACAGAGAGCCAAATCATGAGTGAACTCCCATTCACAATTGCTTCAAAGAGAATAAAATACCTAGGAATCCAACTTACAAGGGATGTGAAAGACCTCTTCAAGGAGAACTACAAACCACTGCTCAAGGAAATAAAAGAGGATACAAACAAATGGAAGAACATTCCATGCTCATGGGTAGGAAGAATCAATATCATGAAAATGGCCATCCTTCCCAAGGTAATTTACAGATTCAATGCCATCCCCATCAAGCTACCAATGACTTTCTTCACAGAATTGGAAAAAACTACCTTAAAGTTCATATGGAACCAAAAAAGAGCCCGCATCACCAAGTCAATCCTAAGCCAAAAGAACAAAGCTGGAGGCATCACACTACCTGACTTCAAACTATACTACAAGGCTACAGTAACCAAAACAGCATGGTACTGGTACCAAAACAGAGATATAGATCAATGGAACAGAACAGAGCCGTCAGAAATAATGCCACATATCTACAAGTATCTGATCTTTGACAAACCTGACAAAAACAAGAAATGGGGAAAGGATTCCCTATTTAATAAATGGTGCTGGGAAAACTGGCTAGCCATATGTACAAAGCTGAAACTGGATCCCTTCCTTACACCTTATACAAAAATCAATTCAAGATGGATTAAAGACTTAAATGTTAGACCTAAAACCATAAAAACCCTAGAAGAAAACCTAGGCATTACCATTCAGGACATAGGCATGGGCAAGGACTTCATGTCTAAAACACCAAAAGCAATGGCAACAAAAGCCAAAATTGACAAATGGGATCTAATTAAACTAAAGAGCTTCTGCACAGCAAAGGAAACTACCATCAGAGTGAACAGGCAACCTACAAAATGGGAGAAGATTTTCGCAACCAACTCATCTGACAAAGGGCTAATATCCAGAATCTACAATGAACTCCAACAAATTTACAAGAAAAAAACAAACAACCCCATCAAAAAGTGGGCGAAGGACATGAACAGACACTTCTCAAAAGAAGACATTTATGCAGCCAAAAAACACATGAAAAAATGCTCACCATCACTGGCCATCAGAGAAATGCAAATCAAAACCACAATGAGATACCATCTCACACCAGTTAGAATGGCAATCATTAAAAAGTCAGGAAACAACAGGTGCTGGAGAGGATGTGGAGAAATAGGAACACTTTTACACTGTTGGTGGGACTGTAAACTAGTTCAACCCTTGTGGAAGTCAGTGTGGCAATGCCTCAGGGATCTAGAACTAGAAATTCCATTCGACCCAGCCATCCCATTACTGGGTATATACCCAAAGGACTATAAATCATGCTGCTATAAAGACACATGCACACGTATGTTTATTGCCGCATTATTCACAATAGCAAAGACTTGGAACCAACCCAAATGTCCAACAATGATAGACTGGATTAAGAAAATGTGGCACATATACACCATGGAATACTATGCAGCCATAAAAAATGATGAGTTCACGTCCTTTGTAGGGACATGGATGAAACTGGAAATCATCATTCTCAGTAAACTATCGCAAGAACAAAAAACCAAACACCACATATTCTCACTCATAGGTGGGAATTGAACAATGAGAACACATGGACACAGGAAGGGGAACATCACACTTCGGGGACTGTTGTGGGGTGGGGGGAGGGGGGAGGGATAGCATTGGGAGATATACCTAATGCTAGATGACAAGTTGGTGGGTGCAGCGCACCAGCATGGCACATGTATACATATGTAACTTACCTGCACATTGCACACATGTACCATAAAACCTAAAGTATAATAATGATAATAATAATAATAATAATAAAAGAAAGAAAGAAAAAAAATAAATAAATAAATAAAAAAAAAAAAGAATTACCAAGGAACGAAAATATATTAAAAAACCTTAAATTTATATTTCTAAGTAAAAGAAAACAATACAAAAATATTACATATTACAAATTATTGATAAAATTATCCCAATTACATGACATTTTAATAAAGGCCAGGGATCTGGGGTGAGGTGGGAAGGGAAATGAATAGGTGAAGTACAAGGAAAGTTTAGGGCAATGAAACTACTCTGTATGATACTGTAATGGTGGATATATGACACTGACCATTTGTCAGAACCTACAGAACTGTAAAACACAAAGACTGATTTTTTAACACAAACTATGGATGTTAGGTAATAATATATATTAAGATAGGTTCATTAATTGTTGCAAATGTACCACACTAATGCAAGATTTTAATCAAACAGAAGCTTCAAGAGGGACAGAGGTTGTATATGGGAACTCTGTACCATCTATTCAATTTTTCTGTAAATATAAAACTTTTCTAAAAATAAAGTTCATTAATAACAAAAAAGGAAAAGTCTGATAACTATGCACATATTCCAAATGTTTTATTGGACATTCACTTGTTAACAACTCTGAGATATCTTTCAATAAACACTTTATTTACTCCAATGTATCCCCAACTTCTCGGACACTAATATCCTTCTTTTAGAAGAATATCCATTTATATGAAGGATGTTATTGTACAACAGAATACCTATGTCATCATATTGCTCCACATTTCTAGGAGAAACCAGCAGGCTCACAAATACGTAGAGATGGTTAATATCCTTTTTATTTCCATTTAGGCATCTCGCTGAGTGATGCATATTTGCATGGAAAGTTACTCTTGCAGTGGTTACTGACATCTCAAGGTCACCAGCTGTCCTAAGACCTATGAATTAATACCTCTTCCTCCTCTGCCCACAAATGTTTAGCTTACAAAAGTACCACATTTATTTACTATTTATTGATTGTCTTTTATTTCCATTTAAAAAAAATCTGGTCAGCTTTATCTAATGGTAAATGCAGTAGTATCAATATTTCTGAAGATCTTCACCTCATTAGCAGTGACATGAGTTGACAGATTAAACCCACTTGAATCTAGAGGTATTGCCCCGTGAACACTTCTTATCTTCAGCCCTGCCATGACCTCACCAACAGGTAACTTGTATATCACTTATGTCTGTGTATAACGTTTAACCTCATGCCAGTAATTTGTTGAATTCATAAGTATGTTTCTCTCTTTAACCCTGAAACATTGTTTACTTGCAAAAGGCTTACCTTAAATTAATGACATTTCTTTCTCACATTGTATTTTCACAGTGTCAGAAAGTTCTTCCATTAAGCTTAGTAAGGCATTCTATCACCCTTGCATAAATGAGTCGCTTATACCCTGGCCTCTATCCTATGGCAGCCATGTATATTTTGGCACAGGAAATATTCATTAGATTTTCTTTCATTTGGAAGCCAAAATTTATTGATTCAAGAAAACCGAGAGAACTCCTACTTCTAAAGTAACTAGCAGAACGATACAGTGCAATCACCATTAAGATTCAAACCAACCTTAGTTATTATGATTACAGAACTCCACTCCTCAGTGAGCATGCTATCATATTACTATTGCTGTCAAACTTAATTGAATGGCTTCCCCAATATTTAAAGACTGCATACTAAGTTGATCTTTAACAACTGAGATATTAAAAATAAAAAGAAGGAAAAAATAAAGAAAGAAATCCTCTACCATCATTCTAATGAACACATTTAAATTATTTAGGGAAACAGCCTGGTGACTGGAAAAAGAAATTGACTAACCAAATACCTGAATTGGGAATATGAAGGGATATGTATAATTAACAAAAACAAGAGCAGCAATATGATTCAAAACTATCTGGTATGCAATATAATTGTTTCCAGTCCTATCCTACGTGCGTCTACTACAAAATTTCACCCTCTCCTGTTATTTAGTTTGAGTAAATATGTGTATGGAATAGCTAATTAAGTACAGGCAGAAAAAGCCCTTTTGAAGCAGTCAGTTGCATAATGGTTTTGTTTTATCACATGGGTTGCTCACACCAAAAAAAAAAAAAAAAAAAAAAAAAAAAGATACACATCAGTGGTTATAAAAGAAAGGATATCATAGTTAGGTCATAAAAACACTTAAATAATAACTTAAAATTTGGTCTCTTCTAATACTTCCTAGATAATGACTTTTCAGTCTAAGCAGGACTTCCTTAGTGTAACTTTAAATTTGTATTGCAAATATTCTTTTTCACCAGCATCATTCACACAATTAACTTTTAAGAGTGGACAATATGAATAGTAATTTCCCAAAATACTGTATTTATTTTACCATCTTCATTACCACCTTAATTAAATCCAACAGACTTGCCCAATGTGTTTCATTAAATTCCTATTTTTATAAACTACAGTGGCTGATGTGTTGCCACATTTGAAATATTTTGAGATAAAAGTATCATATTCTTGATAACAGCTGTACTATCTTCAAATGTATTTGAAAAGACACACAGAGACTGCTCTCATTTTTAAGATTGCTCAGCACAACTTTAGAAATGTACAGTTGGCAGAACCAAACTAGGAAGTAGTAATGGTCAAACAGTAACAATAATCTCGTGATATGCTTATATACTTTGCCTACTTTCTCAGTGTTTTTACTTTCGTTTTCACCATCCATCTTCTTTATCCTCATGGTAACACAAGGAATGTAGAGATACATTACGATCAAGTAAATTTTTTTCATGCACATACATAGTTAATAGCAGAATGAGCATAAAAACACATCTTTGCTTCTTTCACAATTCTAAACACAAGTTCAAAAAGTAGATATTAACGTTTATTTTATTGGAAATCACAGGCTTCCCAACTGTAATTAAAAATACAGTGATAAATAGGTCACAAAATTACAAAAGGATAAATATTACTATGTCCACAATATGAATATACTATCTCAGTTTTAAGAAAATCTACCTAATTACATATTGGTTAGAGGCACTGTTTTCAAATCAGAGAAAATGGATTCATAATTTTAAATTTATGAAATAACTTAGTGGGTCAGTAGCGGTGGCTCATGCTTGTAATCCCAGCACTTTGGGAGGCCGAGGCGAACAGTCACTTGAGATCAGGAGTTTAAGACCAGCCTGGCCAACATGAGGAGACCCAGTCTCTACTAAAAATACAGAAACAAAAAAAAAATTAGCCAGGAGTGGTGATGCATGCCTGTAGTCCCAGCTACTCAGGAGGCTGAGGCAGTAGAATCATTTGAACCCAGGAGGCAGAGGTTGCAGTAAGCTGAGATCGCACCACTGTACTCCAGCCTGGGTGACAGAGCGAGACTCAACCTCAAAATAATAATAATAATAATAATAATAATAATAATAATAATAAAATAACTTAGCAATAACTCAGGTAATGTAATTGAAATTTGTAATTATATTGTTTTAATACAATTTAGTTTTATAATATATCAAATTGATCAATAATTTCTTTCATGTTTGTTTTTGGCCTCAATTTTTTTTTACATGACTGTATCTTCTTCTTGGTGTAATACAACAGGAAAAGTTATTTATACATTTGGAACTTTCAAAATAGGTTTATATTATTAAACAGAAGTTTCATTTAATTAGAGAAATTTCATGGTTAGAATTGCCATAATAAGAGCTATAGCAGTGACACATATTTACGGCAGCATTCTGGGTTCAATATAAACATTACCTTAATTAAGCATACAGGTTAGGCCTGTAAAGGTCCCATTATATTGCTATATCATAGGTAGCTGTATTATAAATTGCTACTCATGAATTATAATTAATCATATGCTTAATAGTGAAACATGCTGTTTGACCCTGAGAAAGAAGTGAAAACTAAAATGACTTTTTCCAGTTCATCCCAAACTCTTCTTTCTGTAAAGAGTAGCTTTATTGCACTACCTGTGACTGTTCTAGGCCCCATTAAAATGCTTATAATTGGACTTTACTGTGCTATGAAACCAATCAAATCCAATTCTCTGGTCTGCCTTCCTTTCTCTGGACTTATATCCGACTGTATCAATGCTTCACAACTATCCTGTATCTAAGCTGCTACCTCTGACCTATTGCTCAGACTTCCTTTCATATTCTGTGTTGCTTTGCCTCACTGGTAGGTCTTCCACATTTATTTATGATGGTCTTCTACAGTTGGATCTATTTTGTTAAAGCCAAATCTCATCATGCATCCTCATAAGTTATTTAGAGATAGTTATTATTGTAATAACGCAATCATTGGAGAGATCATTTTAGGCAGTGTATTCAGTTTTGAAGAGTAGACCAATGTTAGGAAAACATTTCACTTTGGTGTCAGAAAAAAATGTATTTCACTTTGACACAATGCAATTAAAAACACTATCATGGATTCTTGAGAAAGAGTGAAACAGTTTGGAAAAAGAAAAATGTTGTCTGCATCTCAATCTCGTGAACTTATTTGTTTTCTAAATTTCTTCACCTGTAAAGTGACACTGACAATCTAAATCTTGCCTGTGGAGATCTTGTGAGGTATAACTAATATTGCTAAATCATGCTGAAAAAAAAAAACACCCACAAAGCTTTACATTTAGTATAATTTGTGACAGTAAGACAAAGGCAAAAGCAAAGCCTTTGTTTTTGAGCAAAATCATACATTTGCACTTTAATATTTTTGATAATTGCATGCCTCTCTTTGGACATCTGTAGAATTTGCCAAGAAGAGGGTGACAAGGAGCATTTGCTTGTGCCCCTGTGTTATCCATGTTTAAGTCTGTCTTTTCAGTTTCACAATAGAGAAAATAAAACATTCTTTTTATTCATCAATTTAAAAACAGGACTACAAAAGCTGAATTACTTGACAGATGAGGGAAGAATTTCAGGACACTTTACAGATGTCAGTTCAAAATATTTGGCCCAGTGTGATTTCCTGCTAATACAAAATGCTAGAACTGGAGAAGACCAAAATTAAACTCTAAGGGTTATTAAGAAAGATTAGAAACCTTTAAGTAAAATGCTTGATGAAAAAAAAATTGTGACAAGATTATTTGACTTTTTCAACACATGTAAGAGAAATGCTGTTTACCTGGAAAATGTTAATTGTATTTTCATTAGCAGGAAGGGACACCGGATGCTTACAATAATGGAATTTATAACAGAAAGCAGTTAATTTTCACTCTAGATAAAAGCCTTTTATTATTCTGGATCTAGAACAAAGTGATTTATGCCATAACATTTCCTCAAGAACTTTTAGGAAATCAGGAAAATAGTATACATTTATGCTGCTTTTAAAAAAGTTACCCATCAGGTTTTCATCTTGGCAGTTCCTTTCAATTTTAACTTTCTCTTACCTCATATTTCCCCATATTTCTATGCAAAATAGGAATTTTAATTTTTAAAAAATTCTATGATCTTTCAGGTGTCAATATTAAATATTTATATTGATTCATCACATGATAATTATTATAGACTCACATTAGCCAACCGGTATGACAAAAACCAGACACATAGACAATAAATAAACAGAAACTTCTATGAATTGGTGAATATATGTTTAAAAGCCAGTATATTCTAACATTATGCATAGTGATATCAGGTTGAATTTCAAATATCTTATTTTATATCAGCATTCTTAGTCCATTATATTATCTATCTATCTATCATCTAATCCATGTATTTTCAGAGCATGATTCAGAGTAAAAATACCATGGTAAAATTGTGTGTATAGGCAGGTTGGGGAGAAGAGATCAGATAGTGCAAAAGAGTAGATTAGATAGAGAAAAAGTATTTATATTTTTATGAGGTCGTTTATTTGCTAGTGAGTAAAAATATTATGGAAACACCAGTGTCACTATCCTAAGAGCAAGAAGGATGTTATATGAATAAGCACAAATATCATGGTATGTGATATTTTTAGGTCAGAAATACAGAGAGAACCCATCTTTATTTCTTATATAGCCTAGGTGCCATTTTTAGAGATAAGACTTAGGCAAATTCATTTCTTCACTCTGTTTTGCTGTTTACTTTGCGTATATATCGTATGTGTTGCCTGAATTCCATAGATCCTTAGAGTATTTTATAGATTATCCTTTATAAAGCTAACATTCTCTTAATATGTCAAAATATAAATAGAAAAACTGAAACAAAAAACTTACAACAGAGTTTTAACTATGTTGCTCAAAATAAATGTTGTGGTTTTTATTAAAAGTGTTTTATTATGTTATTTTTAGAGGGATTCCTGTATTAACATCCTAGGACTACTGTAACAAAGTACCACAAAATGAATAACTAAGAACAACAGAAATTTATTTCCTCACAGTTCTGGAGAATAGAGGTTCAAAATTGAGATTTCAGCATGACCGTGCTCCATTTGAAGGCAGTAGGGAAGGACTCTTTTCTCTCTCTTTCAGTTTCAGGTAGTCTTAAATGTTACTTGGCTTATGGCAACAAAACTCCAATCTTCACATGGCATTCTTTTATGATGATTTATGTAATTTTTCTTCTGTGTACATCTGTCTCTGTGACCAAATTACCTTTTTTTGTATATAGACAGTCATATCAAATTCGGGCCCACCTTAATGATCTCACACTATCCTGATCATCTGCACAGACTCTATTTTCAAATAAGTTCAGGGTAACAGGTACTAGAGATTAGGACTTCAGCATCTTTTGCGGAACACAATTCTACTGATAGTAACTCCTAAAGCCAGTGTTGCAAGCTCCCTTCCTCATGGCTACCTACTTACGTTCATTTATTTAGTTCTTCACTCAGTTTAACATATACTTTCTTAAATGAAGTAGTCCTAGGAAATGCTCATGTTTTAATTGCTAAAGTTACTTTTGAAAGACAGTCAATGTGGTCTTTTGCAAAATCAGGGAAACACTTAAAATGCTATAATCTTTTCTTGGCTCATGGCTTATCTAATTTACAAACTTTCTTCTTTTAAACATCAAGACATACATCCCCCTTTGAATGACTAAAGATAGCTAGAAGTGTCATGTTAATAAGTGTGGGCCATATTTCTCCTTGCATCTGACTTTCTTTCTTCCACAGCAAATACTAACACTGCTGCCAGCATCTGCAGTCCCCTCTGCTGGCTACCCCTAAATACTTCAAGTTGACACTTGCTATGCTTTGGATGTGTCCCCAGAATTTCCTATGTTGGAAACTTAATGCAACAGTGTTGGGAGGTAGGAGCTAGGAAGAAATGATTAGGTAATTACTTCCTAATGACTTGGAAATGATTAAGTATACAACCATAGACATACACACACACACACACACACAAACACACATCTTTCCTATCCTTCATAGTGTCTAGAAAATTGTTATGAAAATAGTTGGATAAATGTATCTTCCTGATAACTTGAAATAAATTAAACAAAGAATAGCCCTTTTTTTTCTGTCATCTTTATCTTTTCATATTTGCCTCAACAATTTTTTTTTTTTTGAGGGCAGGGGCTAGTTGTCCCTTCGCAGCTTTCAGACACATTTCCATTATGCTTATGTTCTATCAGAATCATCAAAGATAGGATAAATGGGTTTACAAGCATAAAAGTTTCAGCTAACTAAAAACAAAAGAAAAAATGTATTGCTCATCTAAATAATTCAGAGTTCTCCTGAGTTTAAAATAAGAAAAATGTATATAGTATGCACATTTGTTTTAGATATAGTTATAGACATAAATTTTTTTAAACATTTAAGTTGTTTCCATTTTAACTCATCCTAATGAAGCTGGGAAAGCTGACCTCATAACCCCTTACTAGAAGATTCCTCATTATTAGATAGTTATGATTTACATCTTCACAGGAGAGTAACACTTCACTGACATTTTTCTTTTACTCACTACAGTTCTCTATTTCTAAAAATAAGCACTATTATATTTCCCTGGGCAATTCTTTACAGATCATTAGGAATAACGTCAAAATAACTAAAGCACATTCAATCTAAACAACTTTAAATAAGTACAAAAGCAAATTTTCTTAATTTGAAAACTTTAGAATTTAGGCCAAGACCATTTTATTCTGGGAACTAAAAGTTAATCACACAGTTAAGGAGGAAACAATCAAAGAGTTAAAAGTAATTAAGAAAAAAATGTGTTTTTAAAGGTATCTTAATGGACGCCATGCTTCAACTTTAAATTAAAAGTCAAAAATAATGATAGTCCCCAATGCAAATAAACATTTAGCTTAGTTTTCAATTAGTAATAATGCAAATTTTAGAAGTATTTATGCAAGAATTTTGACAATATGTTTCAAAAGCATTAAATGTATTTATAAGCTTACCTTAAAATATTATGAGTACTTACCACTAGGTGTTAATCACTTTCATATTCTTTCTATTGTTTATATTTTTTTCCAATTTTTCTGTAATGAACACTTATTAAAGATATTATTAGAGGTTAATGCAATGTTAAGGAGAAACAATGTTATAAAACATTTTTTAAATGTTAATCCTTTTTTTGATGATTTATCTTATCAAAGTCCAAAAGAAGGAAAATAATTTATGCATGAAGATATTTGCCTAAGATTATTTAAAATAGGAATAGTATTAGGAAGACCCTAAATACCATGTATTGATAAGATGGTTAAGTAAATTGCAGTACTCTGTTTGGAACAAAAACAAGATTTAGAAGAAAACATGTAAAGTAATATTTATGAATTTTAATAGTGATATATACGTAATAATTATTTCTAATATTTTCTATTGCATTTCTCCTTAAGTAGATAAAATAGATATTTTATGTGTGTATTTAAAATTTTAAATTTCTCTTCCAAATAGCATACTCTTACAAAATGACTAGAATCTACCCTCTATTTCAGCCACACTATCTAGTGCTACTCAGAGCTGCAAGATTAAGTCCTAAAAATTTGATTCCTGAGTTCAAAATGAATTGAATAGCCATCACATTTAAAAAATTATCTAGCACATACAGTTATTGTAAGTTATGGAAAAGTATAGTTATTTATTCAATCTGCATGGGGAAGAACACTAACTCATAATTAACTACTTGTAGACATATCTTTTAGCTAGGTAGCCCTTAAAAATTACAAAATAAAATGTATAGCTAAAGATAATTATCCTAAAGGAAAGTGCATATGACTGTAGTGTTCATCCCTAACAATCTAAATACATATGCTCAAATTAAATGTGACCTCCTAGATTCTACTTTCTACGTAAGACTATAAATGTTATGATAACCCGATATGTTCTGTGTAAAAAATGTTTGTGAAATTTGTCAAAGCATAGTAAAAATTAAGAATAGCAGCAACAACAAAAAGTTGAAGGGAAAAGTGGCTTATTTCAACAAACCAATTATTTAGTAAAGAAATACTAACGGAAGGGTAAGGCTTGTCAAACAGCCAGCCCTGACTTCCAGAAGAGGAAGCACATGATCACCTGCACGGCTGCACAACAGAACTGGAAAGACACCTTGTGCTTATTGAAAACACATTTGAAATTCAAGGCCAGACAAGCAAGTCCTCTTTTCTGAAGTGGCTGCCAAGGAGATTCTGAGGTCATTTTGGTTAACATGTGACACAATATGTGAGCAAAAGTCAGATGAGTCCAGGATAAATATTCAATCCTCCTGACATCTCCCATCTCATTCTATTAGTTTGTAGAGGAACAAGAGTTTCAGCAGGGATGTTGTATCAGAATGAAAGGAACTTGGTCTGAATAAAAAAGAAAAATAAATTGAGTTGTTTAAAAATTTAATATTTTTCATTAATTTTTTAATACATACAAAGTGCCAAAGAAACCTACAAATTGATTTATTTTAAACTCTTATGAGGTAGATATTATGGAGGAAACTGAGATTTTTGAAGAGATAAATTCTTTACCTAGGATTATCACAAATCAATTGGGTATTGGGGTTAGAAGATAAAGACAGGAATTACAGTCATGTACCACATAATGATATTTTGGTTAACAAAGAACCACATATACAAGAATGGTCCCATAAGATAACACCATATATTTATTTTACCTTTTCTTTATTTCTTTTTCTTTTCTTTTTTTTCTTTTTCTTTTATTTTATTATATTTTTTGAGACAGTCTCGCTCTGTCGCCAGGCTGGAGTGGGAGTGCAGTGGTGCTATCTTGGCTCACTGCAAGCTCCGCCTCCAGGGTTCACGCCATTCTCCTGCCTCAGCCTCCCTAGTAGCTGGGACTACAGGCACCTGCCACCCTGCCCGGCTAATTTTTTGTATTTTTTTAGTAGAGATGGGGTTTCACCTTGTTAGCCAGGATGGTCTCGATCTCCTGATCTCGTCATCTGCTCACCATGGCCTCCCAAAGTGCTGGGATCACAGGCGTAAGCCACAGCGCCTGGCCTACTTATTGTACCTTTTCTAATAAAGATATGTTTAGGTACACACGTACTTAACATTGTTTTCCAATTACCTGCAATATTGAGGGCAGTAACAGGTGTTGCTCAATATTGTAACACAATGGTAACTACGTGTGTATCTAAACATTTCTATATTATACAAACATTATACACAAACCTATATTATAGATATGTTTAGATATTACATGCTATAAAGGTTTGCAGCCTAGGAGCAACAGGCTATATCATAATGGCCTAAGTGTGTAGAAGACTGTGCCACCTGGGTTTGTGTAAGTACACGCTGATGTTCTCACAATGCAGACATCGCCTAATGACACGTTTCTCAGAAGGTATCCTGGTCATTAAGCGATGCATGGCCCTATGTGTTCTAAAACAACTACTGCTCACTGTTACAGCACATTGTCTCATTACTGAAAACTTTCTTTAACACAAAAATCTTCTACCACATCAATTTTTGTTGCTGTTGTAAGTCTACTTGTAGGTAGATAGGACAAATAGTTAGCAGGGCAATTTTACTCAGCTCTCGCTTAGTTCTGTAGCCATAGAAATAGCCCTTAGCCAAACATTTAATACTAAACTTTCAGGCTCTCATTGTGACCATGTAATGTGATGGGTCATGATGAAACAAGCTGTCAGCATATTTAAGGAAAACATAAAGATTAGTGATAAATTTGGTTCTTGGCTTGAAGTTTGCATCTTTAAGAATTCTGGACTCCAATACTTGGGTGAATCTACTTGGGTGGCAATATCTCACATGAGAAAATTATATTTTATGTTAAGCTCACAGAAAGAGAGGGAGAACTTGAAAGCCTAGGTGTGACTTCTCTAGCTTTTGTCCATGTCTGTTTCCTGCTGTTATTGCACTGTATATTTTGCTATAATAAATATTTACTTGATTATAACTTTATGTTGAAGTATATTAATCCAACCAATAACCAAATTAGTTGTGGGACCCCCCCACTCCTTACCAAACAATAGTGATTAAAATGTATGGTGATGGAGCAACCAAATTATACCCTTAGCTTTTTTGCATAACAACACACCCTCATGCATATTGGTTTTACAGCTAAATATTCAAGTTTAGATATGTGGCTGTTCCAGATTTCCAAATCATCACAAAGTTAGGAAAGCATTTCCAATTTCAGATCTCTAGCTTAGTTTCAATTACATACATTGATGCCTGTGAATCTCCTGAATTTTGAAAATTTGACTTTCTCACTATTTATTAGCACAGAAATCAGCTGGAATTAGATATTCAGGGTAAGAAAAAAAAGTTTTCCCAGGTGGAAAGAAATCACCTTATGAGCCTTATTTAACATGAAAATAAGAGTAATTAATAAAAAGTAAGTAATGAAAGATCTTATTGTTGTAGGGGATTAAAATGTGCCTCCCAAAAATATGCCAGTCTGGCATAAGGATTATTTTGAGCTGAAGGCAATTAAGAAAAAGCAGGCATAGGGCAAGTTTCTGCCCTCCCCCATCTGCCTGAAAACAAGGTGTAAATTTTCCCTCTGAAGGTGCCTCCCTCTTCCCATCAAGGAAGAAGAGAACAATTCGTATCACCAGAGATGAAGGTGGCTTAAAAACAAACCTTACAGACTAGCCCTTAAATAACACTAGTGTCTGCCAGATATCTACCTTCCCATAATTTGTTGCCCTAAGAAGTCCAGAAACCTCCTTCTTTTCCTTACTTCTCTATAAATTTATCACCCCTTGTCCAGATGGCATAAAAGCCTCAAAGACTAGCTGCTGCTTTGATTTTTTTTCTTCATGAGTGACCCCTCCCACAATGCCATGGAAAATTTACAGCATCAAATACAATTTGTAAAATTTTCTCTTGTTAATCTGCTTTTGTCAGTTAATTTTGAAGACCAGACACTGAATTTTTTTTTCAATTTTTCCCCTCCTTATATATAGTGTAACCAAGAGTGTAGAAAATAATTTTCCCTGTGGTCCAGTTTCCAGAGGGCAGAAAAGATGGTCACAGGCCAGCAAAGCAATCTCATGCTGAAGGGACTCATCAACAAGGGTGGGTACTCCTCAGAAGGAAAATAACAGAACCGTCCTTCAAGCTTCACTGAGCCTTGTATGAAGTACTACAAGATAATCAATGAAGTATGGAGTTAGAAATCTGGGTTGTACGTTTCTTGTCACAAAACTTCTGATACACTTCTCCAAAATTATTGCATTATTTTCTACACATAGTTTTCATGTGTAAAGTACAATTTTCTACCAATGAGAAAAATATATCTATTTCACAGTTATAGTTATTAATATGTATCTTTCTCAAAGGTTCCAAGCCCTTTACAAGACAACTTTGTGAAAATACCATACACAGACACCATACTGCCTCTGGCTCTCAATTTAGGAGTATTCTCACTAAAGTCATCCTATTAATGTCTTTAATGAATGCAGTATCAGCTAATGTCTTTAAAATTGTCTCACAAGCCATGATGTAATATTCTGTAGTAAGATAAGCATGGTTTGTTTGCATTGATTTTATCCAATGTCAGAATTATTTAACTTTTATATTAAATAATATAGTTTGTCTTTTATTATATTTAGTGAATATGTGACATATTTAGAACCTCCTTGCTCTTTAAAAGTATTCCAATGGTTAATTTGTATGATTTAGTTTGATTTTTAGTATAGAGTATGTTGCTTTTAGCCTAAAGTACTTTACGAATAATTTGTTCATTTTATTTTAATAAAGAGTAGATATTTATCTACTCTTTGAAAGATCTTATTGTGGTAGGAGATTAAAATATGCCTCCACAAAATATGCTAGTCTGACATAAGGATTATTTTGAGCTGAAGGCAATCAAGAAAAAGCAGGCATAGGGCAAGTTTCTGCCCTCCCCCATCTGTCTGAAAACAAGGCATAAATTTTCCCTCTGAAGGAAATCAAAAACCTATAATATGATTTATGAGGAAATAATGCCAGATTAAAAATGAAATAAACTGAAGCCCACACTCTGTTGATATATTCTTAATCTATAATGTTTCTAACCACTATGAAACCCATATAGTAATGCTTAATATAGATTAAAGTAGTATTTGAGTCAGTCACCAATCTAGATGGTTTTGAAAACTTAATACTCAGGAGAGTATAGAAATCATGATACTTAAGTCTCATATAGTTTTGGTATTAGATAAATGATTTAAAATCTGTATCTGTATCTAAAAATATGGTTAACTTCCCATTAGTATCTAAATTTACAAGGAAACACATACTGCTTTTGTTATTTTTTCTCTTTAGGGACACAGTCTTCCATTTTGAGCAGTAATTGTTCTATGCTTACTGTATATGTGATGATATTTTCAGGCCATGTTTTATGAGGTTAAAAATATCCTATGATTCACACTACAACTTTCTCACGTTTCAGACTTCTATTAAAACCTATGGCTTATTAATCATAAGTAGAGGCAAATGCCATTGTATGAAATTTTGCCTTGAGAAAAATGTATCTGATCATTCAACACCCATTATGCTCATTTATTATTTCAAATAAATATTTTGAATAATACTTGACACATTATGTAGTGTCTATATGGACAGTCTGCCTATACACAAGATAAATATGCATGTGTGTGTGTGTGTGTGTGTGTATGTATGTATGAATATATGAAGTTCAAAATTATCAGGAATGTTCCTTTAATTAAAATTTAATTCATAGCTTAAGAAAATCATAATTATTGTTTAACAACTTGTTGGTTTCCTTGGCCATTCTTTGTTAATGGTCATTCTTTGTTAATGGGGTGATTTTTAAATTGTGAACTAAAGTATTAATATCTCAATTTTTTTTCTATTTACTATGTTTTCTGTTTTTAGTTATATGATAGCAATATTTTTTGGTCACTGGACACTAATTTAATATTATTATTTGTATAAATCTTATAAAACAGTTTTAATTATTATAAAACAGTATAAATTGTTAGTACATGTATAGAGCTTACTGTTGTCAGTTAATATGGACAATTCAAAGTCACTGCTTTGTTAAGGAAGAGTTCCTAGAAGTGCGTAATATCTTTGAAGAAATATTTTCCTAGCTGTTTTGTAATTATTTATACTTGTCAAAAGTTCTCAATCTTTTTTATTCTTATTCAGTAATTTACAACTTTGAATCTATAAAAATGAATATGTCTATCTTAAATTCATATTAAATTTAGTAAGAAAGAAAACACTTACTATTTTAATATACACTTTTCCACATAAATTTTACGCTTAAAGAAAAATATAAAATTTGATTGGATATTTACTTATGAATGACTCTATTTGTGTGTATTCAAATATGCTCATAAACACATAAACCTTCTAACACCTCTTTTGGTGGTCTATCGTTCCTTGTTTGCATTGTTATTTCTAAGTTTTTAAGACATCCTCATGCCCAAGGATTTCCAATCTGCATAATTTAACTTTTTGTTTAATACACATCATACCATTTTCAGAATGGATATTTATCATTATTTTTATTATGCCTATTGAAACTGTGTTCTTAGTGTGTATGCATCACTTTTTATGTTGCTACAAAATATTCTTGCAAGTAAATGAAAAGGTTAATAGATAAATCCTGAAGACTAGGCTTTTGAACAAAACTGAGTCAAGAAAGCATTCATGAATTTGAAATTTTTAATCTCTAATACTCTCATTAGGCCTCATGCTGGTCATTTACTTCTTTACTTTCATATCCCTTGCCAGATCAACCCTTGTTCTGCTTTGGATTATAAACGACTGACATACTACACATTCCACAGTCCCTCCTAAATGACTTTCAACTAGGTTCAGCTAATGAAACACTGCAAGAATTTTGAAGGGCAGAGGGGAAATGTCAGAGTATTTATCTCCTTCTTTCTTTCCAATACAGCTGCAACAGCACCGTAATTCAGTGGTCTCTAAAGTTCCAGCTCCCTTGGGAGCTTTTGCTCGCAGCATGACCTCCAGGTTGAGGGTTTTCTTTCTTACACTCCTTTCTCCCTTTCTCTCTTTAGCACTAGGGATGGTATCTAATCTGCTGTTCTAATTTTTTTGTTGTTGTTGACTCAGAGTACACTGTTTGCACTTTTAGTTCTTCCAAACATTTTACCAACTAGTTCCCTATGTTAGATTCTCTCAATTAAGCTACCAGGTTCTGTATTCCAAATTGGTTCTTAACTATACAGGAATATCCACATTCTTCAATATGTATTTTAAATTACATTTTAACTAACCTTTCATAAAAATATATTGCACACAGTACAAAGCTGCAGCCACTAAGTTTTTTTCTCCTTATTGATTATACCAAGCTCTTCCCATCTATGTAGTCTTTTGCATACTGCACATCTACCCATAACCCTATACCTTCTTTTAGTCTTATGTACATAACTCTATTCCCATTGCTGGTCTTTCTCCTTTATTCACATGTCAGGCTAAAAGTCATATTTTTAGAGGTGCTATTCTTGACTATTATATCAAATATATGTGGTTAATTTGTTATTTTCTTTCAAGGCATGATTTTTATTTTCATAATTATTTATAATGATTTTTATCCCTAACTATACTGTACATTCCAGGGTAAAGATTATTTTTAGTTTGTTCATAAGTGAATATTTAGCAATTTTCATAATGCTACTGCATATTATAGAATTATATAAATAATGTAAAAAGAAGGTTAGAATGTCAAAAAGGAAAATGAATAAAATATGATTATTTTCCTTTGGGGATTTACAATCTTGTGAGGTAGATTATGAATTAAAATACAAGATAATTTTTAAAAACCCACATTATAAAGAAAATGTTACTGTAGTACCATGGAAAAAGAGATTTTATTCATTAAGAAACAGAAAAAACTTCAGAGAAGACATAGCTTGTTGTCTAGGAATTAACAGATGGCCATATATATGCTATTAATTGTTTGATAAGTGGAAATAGTATTCTTGGGCTTAAGAGTTACATAAATAGGACAAGAAGGAAGATTGTACCTGATATATCTCTTAAATGGTAAATAGTCCAAAAAGAGATGAAGTTTAGAGTTAAAGAGAAAGAAGAGAATAAAAAGACATACTTGGATCTGCTGCTAGGTCAACTTGAATGAATCAATAGAAGTTTGATATTAGCACTATGTTGGAAGAGTGATGAGTCTGCTATAAATGAGAGAAGGGAGATATACGAAGTTATCATATGGAAAAATCGAAAAAGGAGCCGGAAAAGGAGAATTCATGATTGGACATGTTGAATTTGAGTTGTCACGAAGACATCCAGGCATTTGGAAATTTGAAATGGAACTCATGAGAGAAACAACAACTGGAATACAGATTTGAATATCATTGATTTTGTCAAAGCATAAATTGCACTGGGCAAAGTTAAATATGCTAGGGAGACTTTATTCAAGACTATTGGAAAAGGGGAGAGTCTAGAACTCAGTCTGAATTCACCTTTGATGAAACAAATATCAGTAGGATTTGTATAAGAGCTGGAATAAGAGAGAAATGTTGAGCCATCTGTGTTTGCTAATTAGTTTTACCCAATGCAAAAGTAAACTTCCACATATCTTCTTGACAGAAGATAATTTTATAACTTGGAGCAAGGTGCCCATGGAAGTTAGGCTCCTACTCTCTCACAAATAAGATACAGGGGCACTATCTCGCTTAATGTTTACATTTCAAAGGGATGGCCCCCAGGTCCTTCAGAATGATGTTCCTGGGTTGTAAAATTGGCAAAAAAGAAATTAAAAAAAAGAAAAGAAAAAGAAAAAAATATTTCAAAAAGATTTATACCTCAGAGTGCAGAGAGTGATGTTTCCTAAAGTAAATGCTCTAAAAAAGAGAGAGCAAGGCTTAAAGTCAGGAATCTGCTTGTTTAGAGTATAGCAAATCTAAGGGGAAAGTTAAGGCCTTCTTTTTCCATGTAAAACTAGTTGTTTAAGCCACACAAGTATATAAAATTATTATCAAGTTAAAAGAGGAAGGAAAACAATCAAGGATATCCACCATTTAAGTAGAAGAATAGTCAAAGGAAATAAAACGCAAGTAGAGGCAAAGCAAAGAGAATGAGGAGGCATAGTCAAGGCTATATTAGGAAAATGGGGAGAATCAGGGATGACAATTTGGAAATTAAGAAGATATTGTGAGGAAAGATATTTTTGTGGAGTCAAAGGAGATGTATTATGTAAATGTTGATTATATCTTCTTCAATATTGGTAGGGTTGGCAGAGAGATAACAAGACGGTAGTGCAAAGAGGAAACATTTAATTTATGATGAGAAAATTTGAACAAATTTGTGGCTCTGGGACAAAAAAAAATCAATGGAAAACCATATTGAATATGCACAAACACAGGGTAGGGTTTGAGATTGTTTATTGTTTATTATTAAGGTTATAGGCTAAAGTGATACAATATAGAGACACAAATATAGTGGTTTAAGTAAAAGAGAACTTTATTCCTCTTTCACAAAATAGACCATAGATAAACAGCCATGAATGAGTGAGCAGCTCTGCTATTCTAAATATGTAGCTTCCATTTATGGGTCCCAGGTAGCTACTGTAATAGGTAAACTCCCAGTCAATGAGGAAAAGGAAAAGAGCCAAAACTGAAACAATTTTTGAGCAAAATCCAGAAATGGCACTTATCACTTTCATTCACGTCATACTCATCATGAAACCTCTGAGGATTAGCAAAATTAAAGTATTATGATTTGTGCAATGCTTGATTGTACTTTGTCTTGATAGTGGGAGTCTATGACTCCCAAGTACAGCCACTGAGATCCTGACAGTCCACCCATCTGCCAGGTTATCCAGTACCTTTAAGGGCCCATCCTGGACAGAGACCCTCATAAAGGCTCCAGGTAGAGCCATCCATTTAAGTCCACATTAGATCCAGAGAACACACATGAATGCTTTCTTTGATTACAGTAAAGGCAGTGCATCCTTCCTCTCTATTCGGCTGGCCTTGGCCAGGATAGCAGCAACCTTCCAACCAGGTCTTATGCTCCTTAAATTCCAGAGAATGGATATTCCCAGTAGTCTCCTGAGGTGCTGTAGTTGACTTCCAATTTTCAAATCAGCTTAGGAGATATAACTCTTTAATTAGAAGTGGGGTTGTTACTTGAAATTTTTTTACTTTAGTGTTATAGATAAAATTGAAATAGAAATAATCTTATTTAGCATCCTTTTGTGATAGTA
The DNA here is from genome assembly GCF_028885625.2 of Pongo pygmaeus. Taxonomy (NCBI): domain Eukaryota; kingdom Metazoa; phylum Chordata; class Mammalia; order Primates; family Hominidae; genus Pongo; species Pongo pygmaeus. The sequence goes on from NC_072377.2 coordinate 105,370,678, forward strand.
TATATTAAATAATTGAATAAAATTTATGCTAGTTATGTGACTTGAGAGTGGTAAAGTGTGAGGAAGTTAAAGGACATTTGAAGTATGATACTTCCCCAGCTTTATGTATTAGAGATAAAATATTAAAGCAGTGCTTAAAGTAACTATGCTCACAATATAACATTAATTTATATTAGAAAACTTCAATGAGAGTACCAGGTAAATTTAAAATTGAATATCTGCTTCAAAACAACTGCTTAATATTAGGTCTCCTAGTTTATAGAAGAAGAAATTAAGCTTAGAGAGAGTAATAATTTGTTCAAGGACATATAACAAGCAGAAAATATTTAAAACTCCCATATTCAAAGAAAAGATTAAATAATTCCATTGTATGATTATGAGATAAACAGCCGGGGGGAGGAGCCAAGATGGCCAAATAGGAACAGCTCCAGTCTACAGCTCCCAGCATGAGCGACGCAGAAGACGGGTGATTTCTGCATTTCCATCTGAGGTACTGTGTTCATCTCACTAGGGAGTGCCAGACAGTGGGCGCAGGTCAGTGGGTGAGTGCACCGTGCGCCAGCCAAAGCAGGGGAGAGGCATTGCCTCACTCGGGAAGCGCAAGGGGTCAGGGAGTTCCCTTTCCAGGGGTGACAGACGGCAACTGGAAAATCGGGCCACTCCCACCCGAATACTGTACTTTTCCGAGGGGCTTAGGAAACGGTGCCACAGGAGATTATAGCCCGCACCTGGCTCAGAGGGTCCTACGCCCACGGAGTCTCGCTGATTGCTAGCACAGCAGTCTGAGATCAAACAGCAAGTCTGCAGCGAGGCTGGGGGAGGGGCGCCCGCCATTGCCCAGGCTCGCTTAGGTAAACAAAGCAGCCAGGAAGCTTCAACTGGGTGGAGCCCGCCACAGCTCAAGGAGGCCTGCCTGCCTCTGTAGGCTCCACCTCTGGGGGCAGAGCACAGACAAACAAAAAGACAGCAGAAACCTCTGCAGACTTAAATGTCCCAGTCTGACAGCTTTGAGGAGAGCAGTGGTTCTCCCAGCATGCAGCTGGAGATCTGAGAATGGGCAGACTGCCTCCTCAAGTGGGTCCCTGACCCCTGACCCCCGAGCAGCCTAACTGGGAGGCACCCCCCAGTAGGGGCAGACTGACACCTCACATGGCCGGCCAGGTACTCCAACAGACCTGCAGCTGAGGGTCCTGTCTGTTAGAAGGAAAACTAACAGAAAGGACATCCACACCAAAAACCCATCTGTACATCACCATCATCAAAGACCAAAAGTAGATAAAACCACAAAGATGGGGAAAAAACAGAGCAGAAAAACTGAAAACTCTAAAATGCAGAGTACCTCTCCTCCTCCAAAGGAACGCAGTTCCTCACCAGCAACGGAACAAAGCTGGACGGAGAATGACTTTGACGAGCTGAGAGAAGAAGGCTTCAGACGATCAAACTACTCTGAGCTACGTGAGGATATTCAAACCAAAGGCAAAGAAGGTGAAAACTTTGAAAAAAATTTAGAAGAATGTATAACTAGAATAACCAATACAGAGAAGTGCTTAAAGGAGATGATGGAGCTGAAAACCAAGGCTCGAGAACTACGTGAAGAATGCAGAAGCCTCAGGAGCCGATGCGATCAAATGGAAGAAAGGGTATCAGCCCTGGAAGATGAAATGAATGAAATGAAGCGAGAAGGGAAGTTTAGAGAAAAAAGAATAAAAAGAAACGAGCAAAGCCTCCAAGAAATGTGGGACTATGTGAAAAGACCAAATCTACGTCTGATCGGTGTACCTGAAAGTGACGGGGAGAATGGAAACAAGTTGGAAAACACTCTGCAGGATATTATCCAGGAGAACTTCCCCAATCTAGCAAGGCAGGCCAACATTCAGATTCAGGAAATACAGAGAACGCCACAAAGATACTCCTCGAGAAGAGCAACTCCAAGACACATAATTGTCAGATTCACCAAAGTTGAAATGAAGGAAAAAATGTTAAGGGCAGCCAGAGAGAAAGGTCAGGTTACCATCAAAGGGAAGCCCATCAGACTAACAGCGGATCTCTCGGCAGAAACCCTACAAGCCAGAAGAGAGTGGGGGCCAATATTCAACATTCTTAAAGAAAAGAATTTTCAACCCAGAATTTCATATCCAGCCAAACTAAGCTTCATAAGTAAAGGAGAAATAAAATACTTTACAGACAAGCAAATGCTGAGAGATTTTGTCACCACCAGGCCTGCCCTAAAAGAGCTCCTGAAGGAAGCGCTAAACATGGAAAGGCACAACCAGTACCAGCCACTGCAAAATCATGCCAAAATGTAAAGACCATCGAGACTAGGAAGAGACTGCATCAACTAACGAGCAAAATAACCAGCTAACATCATAATGACAGGATCAAATTCACACATAACAATATTAATTTTAAATGTAAATGGACTAAATGCTCCAATTAAAAGACACAGACTGGCAAATTGGATAAAGACTCAAGACCCATCAGTGTGCTGGATTCAGGAAACCCATCTCATGTGCAGAGACACACATAGGCTCAAAATAAAAGGATGGAGGAAGATCTACCAAGCAAATGGAAAACAAAAAAAGGCAGGGGTTGCAATCCTAGTCTCTGATAAAACAGACTTTAAACCAACAAAGATCAAAAGACACAAAGAAGGCCATTACATAATGGTAAAGGGATTAATTCAACAAGAAGAGCTAACTATCCTAAATATATATGCACCCAATACAGGAGCACCCAGATTCATAAAGCAAGTTCTGAGTGACCTACAAAGAGACTTAGACTCCCACACATTAATAATGGGAGACTTTAACACCCCACTGTCAATATTAGACAGATCAACGAGACAGAAAGTCAACAAGGATAACCAGGAATTGAACTCAGCTCTGCACCAAGCGGACCTAATAGACATCTACAGAACTCTCCACCCCAAATCAACACAATATACATTTTTTTTCAGCACCACACCACACCTATTCCAAAATTGACCACATACTTGGAAGTAAAGCTCTCCTCAGTAAATGTAAAAGAACAGAAATTATAACAAACTATCTCTCAGATCACAGTGCAATCAAGCTAGAACTCAGGATTAAGAATCTCACTCAAAACTGCCAACTACATGGAAACTGAACAACCTGCTCCTGAATGACTACTGGGTACATAACGAAATGAAGGCAGAAATAAAGATGTTCTTTGAAACCAACGAGAACCAAGACACAACATACCAGAATCTCTGGGATGCATTCAAAGCAGTGTGTAGAGGGAAATATATAGCACTAAATGCCCATAAGAGAAAGCAGGAAAGATCCAAAATTGACACGCTAACATCACAATTAAAAGAACTAGAAAAGCAAGAGCAAACACATTCAAAAGCTAGCAGAAGGCAAGAAATAACTAAAATCAGAGCAGAACTGAAGGAAATAGAGACACAAAAAACCCTTCAAAAAATAAATGAATCCAGGAGCTGGTTTTTTGAAAGGATCAACAAAATTGATAGACCGCTAGCAAGATTAATAAAGAAAAAAAAGAGAGAAGAATCAAATAGATGCAATAAAAAATGATAAAGGGGATATCACCACTGATCCCACAGAAATACAAACTACCGTCAGAGAATACTACAAACACCTCTATGCAAATAAACTAGAAAATCTAGAAGAAATGGATAAATTCCTCAACACATACACTCTCCCAAGACTAAACCAGGAAGAAGTTGAATCTCTGAATAGACCAATAACAGGAGCTGAAATTGTGGCAATAATCAATAGCTTACCAACCAAAAAAAGTCCAGGACCAGATGGATTCATAGCCGAATTCTACCAGAGGTACAAGGAGGAGCTGGTACCCTTCCTTCTGAAACTATTCCAATCAATAGAAAAAGAGGGAATCTTCCCTAACTCATTTTATGAGGCCAGCATCATCCTGATACCAAAGCCGGGCAGAGACACAACCAAAAAAGAGAATTTTAGACCAATATCCTTGATGAACATTGATGCAAAAATCCTCAATAAAATACTGGCAAATCGAATCCAGCAGCACATCAAAAAGCTTATCCACCATGATCAAGTGGGCTTCATCCCTGGGATGCAAGGCTGGTTCAATATATGCAAATCAATAAATGTAATTCAGCATATAAACAGAACCAAAGACAAAAACCACATGATTATCTCAATAGATGCAGAAAAGGACTTTGACAAAATTCAACAACCCTTCATGCTAAAAACTCTCAATAAATTAGGTATTGATGGGATGTATCTCAAAATAATCAGAGCTATCTATGACAAACCCACAGCCAATATCATACTGAATGGGCAAAAACTGGAAGCATTCCCTTTGAAAACTGGCACAAGACAGGGATGCCCTCTCTCACCACTCCTATTCAACATAGTGTTGGAAGTTCTGGCCAGGGCAATTAGGCAGGAGAAGGAAATAAAGGGTATTCAGTTAGGAAAAGAGGAAGTCAAATTGTCCCTGTTTGCAGATGACATGATTGTATATCTAGAAAACCCCATTGTCTCAGCCCAAAATCTCCTTAAGCTGATAAGCAACTTCAGCAAAGTCTCAGGATACAAAATCAATGTACAAAAATCACAGGCATTCTTATACACCAATAACAGACAAACAGAGACCCAAATCATGAGTGAACTCCCATTCACAATTGCTTCAAAGAGAATAAAATACCTAGGAATTCAACTTACAAGGGACATGAAGGACTTCTTCAAGGAGAACTACAAACCACTGCTCAAGGAAATAAAAGAGGATACAAACAAATGGAAGAACATTCCATGCTCATGGGTAGGAAGAATCAATATTGTGAAAATGGCCATACTGCCCAAGGTAATTTACAGATTCAATGCCATCCCCATCAAGCTACCAATGACTTTCTTCACAGAATTGGAAAAAACTACTTTAAAGTTCATATGGAACCAAAAAAGAGCCTGCATTGCCAAGTCTATCCTAAGCCAAAAGAACAAAGCTGGAGGCATCACGCTACCTGACTTCAAAATATACTACAAGGCTACAGTAACCAAAACAGCATGGTACTGGTACCAAAACAGAGACAAAGATCAATGGAAGAGAACAGAGCCCTCAGAAATAACGCTGCATATCTACAACTATCTGATCTTTGACAAACCTGAGAAAAACAAGAAATGGGGAAAGGATTCCCTATTTAATAAATGGTGCTGGGAAAACTGGCTAGCCATATGTAGAAAGCTGAAACTGGATCCCTTCCTTACACCTTATACAAAAATCAATTCAAGATGGATTAAAGACTTACATGTTAGACCTAAAACCATAAAAACCCTAGAAGAAAACCTAGGCATTACCATTCAGGACATAGGCATGGGCAAGGACTTCATGTCTAAAACACCAAAAGCAATGGCAACAAAAGCCAAAATTGACAAATGGGATCTAATTAAACTCAAGAGCTTCTGCACAGCAGAAGAAACTACCATCAGAGTGAACAGGCAACCTACAAAATGGGAGAAAATTTTCACAACCTACTCATCTGACAAAGGGCTAATATCCAGAATCTACAATGAACTCCAAGAAATTTACAAGAAAAAAACAAACAACCCCATCAAAAAGTGGGCGAAGGACATGAACAGACACTTCTCAAAAGAAGACATTTATGCAGCCAAAAAACACATGAAAAAATGCTCACCATCACTGGCCATCAGAGAAATGCAAATCAAAACCACAATGAGATACCATCTCACACCAGTTAGAATGGCAATCATTAAAAAGTCAGGAAACAACAGGTGCTGGAGAGGATGTGGAGAAATAGGAACACTTTTACACTGTTGGTGGGACTGTAAACTAGTTCAACCCTTGTGGAAGTCAGTGTGGTGATTCCTCAGGGATCTAGAACTAGAAATTCCATTCGACCCAGCCATCCCATTACTGGGTATATACCCAAAGGACTATAAATCATGCTGCTATAAAGACACATGCAGGCGTATGTGTATTGCAGCATTATTCACAATAGCAAAGACTGGGAACCAACCCAAATGTCCAACAATGATAGACTGGATTAAGAAAATGTGGCACATATACACCATGGAATACTATGCAGCCATAAAAAATGATGAGTTCATGTCCTTTGTAGGGACATGGACGAAATTGAAAATCATCATTCTCAGTAAACTATCACAAGAACAAAAAACCAAACACCGCATATTCTCACTCATAGGTGGGAATTGAACAATGAGAACACATGGACACAGGAAGGGGAACATCACACTTCAGGGACTGTTGTGGGGTGGGGGGATGGGGGAGGGATAGCATTGGGACATATACCTAATGCTAGATGACGAGTTAGTGGGTGCAGCGCACCAGCATGGCACATGTATACATATGTAACTTACCTGCACATTGCGCACATGTACCATAAAACCTAAAGTATAATAATAATAATAATAAAAATAAAAATAAAAAAGAGATAAGTAGCCATATTATCTTTAAATATACATTACCATAAAAATTCAAAGAAAAACAAAACAAGACTTCACTGAATTTTAAATAAATAATTGTATAAATTAAAAAAATAAATTTAAAAGATACTAAGCAGTTTGTTTTAGCTGGAAATAAAAAATGATTCTCATTGAGACTTATCTTCCAGGCTGATAAGTCTCAATCAAAACAATTCCTTGTCTCAATCAAATAGAAAATGAAAAAATACATACTGATAATATTTGAGTAGTAAAATGCATAAACATAGACGTTTATACCTATAACTTATTTGTATAGGTTTGTATGTATTTTATATAAAGACTCAATGTTGTATGTGTTACCATTAAAATTTTATTTATGTTATGACTAGAGCATAAAGTAGACTTTTTAAATTATACAGAAAGTATAATTTCTATAAGCCTCCTTCTTTGACTACAGTGAAATGATAATGTTGCTTATTAATAAGGAATAGAAAAAGCAAAGAAAAAACAAATAAAGAAAACACTTTATTTTAAACACTTCTAAATAACTATTTAGTCAAAGAGGAAATAAAAGTTACAATTATAGACTCTAGAAAATAATAAATCTTGGAACTCTAAGAAAATTAAACCTGAATTAAGAGAAGATTTGAACCTAATAATAATCATATGAGAAAACTTTAGTAAATAAAATTAACAAGGAATCAAAAAGAAACAGAGAAACAATAACAAAGAAGGCAAAGTGAAGAACAAATGAAAAACTCTTAAATATTATTATGACTGTTGATTAACATTTCCTAGTGAAACTTAGCAAATAGGCATGTCATAAAAGAGTTATACTTATTGAAAAATGATAAAAATTATGAAAAGTTATGATGGACAAATGATGCAACATATTGGAAATAAAAAGGAGAGAACTATTCAACTACAAATAACCAAATAGTTCAATATATACAAAGACACAAAATCAAACTCTAGCAACCAAAAAACCTATTTATTTAAAACAAAGAAATACTTAAATATGTCACACGTTTCCTAAATACTTCACACATTTTTTTGATAATGGAATATTTTCAGATTATATTGCTTTAACTACTTATTTGGTGCTCTCGAAGAAAGCTATATACGTATGTGTGTATACATAGATATACATAATAAATCATAAGAGCTCTATGGAATATACTTTAAAATTTTAGAAAGGTGATTAGAAGAATATAGAAACATAATTGAAAGTCACATTATGCTCCTGCATTTTAAAAATAAAATTTAGAAAGATAGGTTATTTTAAATTAATTGACAGAATCATTTTAATTTATATTTTAGTTTTCCAAGTTACCAAGTACATCCAATTAAAACAAACAACAAGTTCTCTTTTTATTATTATTATACTTTCAGTTCTAGGGTACATGTGCACAACATGCAGGTTTGTTACATATGTATACATGTGCCATGTTGGTGTGCTGCACTCATTAACTCGTCATTTACATTAGGTATATTTCCTAATGCTATTCCTCCCCCCTGCCACCCCACAACAGGCCCCAGTGTGTAGTGTTCCCTGTGTCCAAGTGTTCTCCTTGTTCAATTCCCACCCAGAAGTGAGAACATGCAGTGTTTGGTTTTCTGTCCTTGTGATAGTTTGCTCAGAATGATGGTTTCCAGCATCATCCATGTCCCTACAAAGGACATGAACTCATTTTTTTATGGCTGCATAGTATTCCATGGCATATATGTGCCACATTTTCTTAATCCAGTCTATCATTGATGGACATTTGGGTTGGTTCCAAGTCTTTGCTATTGTGAATAGTGCCGCAATAAACATACGTGTGCATGTGTCTTTATAGCAGCATGATTTATAAGCCTTTGGGTATATACCCAGTAATACGATGGCTGGGTCAAATGGTATTTCTACTTCTATATCCTTAAGGAATCACCACACTGTCTTCCACAATGGTTGAACTAGTTTACAGTCCCACCAACAGTGTAAAAGTGTTCCTATTTCTCCACATCCTCGCCAGCATCTGTTGTTTCCTGACTTTTTAATGATCGCCATTCTAACTGGTGTGAGATGGTATCTCATTGTGGTTTTGATTTGCATTTCTCTGATGGCCAGTGATGATGAGCATTTTTTCATGTGTTGGCTGCATAAATATCTTCTTTTGAGAAGTGTCTGTTCATATTCTTCGCCCACTTTTTGATGAGGTTGTTTGATTTTTCTTGTAAATTTGCTTAAGTTCTTTGTAGATTCTGGATATTAGCCCTTTGTCAGATGGGTAGATTGTAAAAATTTGATATGTCGGAGCTAAACAATGAGGATGCAAAGGCCTAAGAATGATACAATGTGCTTTGGGGACTTGAAGGGAAGAGTGGGAGGGGGGCGAGGGATAAAAGGCAACAAATATGGTGCAGTGGATACTGCTCGTGTGATGGGTGCAACCAAGTTCTCACAAATCTCCATGTAATAACTTACTTATGTAACCAAATACCACCTGTACCCCAATAACTTAAGAAAAAAATTTCTATAAATGTTTTGAAGAAGTTTAAGGAATGATTATCCTGTAGGATACTGGATATTCCTATGTGGAGCTACAAATTTAAATTGAAAAATACTAAGGCGATAACAGGTTCAACATCATAAAAATAAAGTGTATGTAATAACATGGAATACAATGAATGTGTCATCAAAATTTTTGCTGGAGAGAATTTAGAATTATACAAAAGTTGATGGGGCACAGTTAATTATTCAGGAAAAATAATGAAGTAACTTTCTTACTTTCTATATAAATTATAGGTAAATTACAAATTAAATGAATAAAAGAAAGTAAAGCCAGGAGCAGTGGCTTACTCCTCCCAGCACTTTCGGAGGCCAACATGCGGGGCCAACAAGATGACTTGAGGTTAGGAGTTTGAGGCCAGCCTGGCCAACATAATGAAACCCCCTCTCTACTAAAAATACAAAAATTAGGTGTGGTGGCCTAAGCCAGTTACTCCAGAAGCTGAAGCAGAGTAATCACTTGAACCCAGGAGGCAGAGGCTGCAGTGAGTCCAGATCACTCCACTGCACTCCAGCATTGGCAACAGAGTGAGAATCCATCTAAAATAATAATAATAATAATAATAATAATAAATAAACGTAAAAAAAAGAAATTGAAAAAAAGCAGGTACATATTGATGAAAATCTGCCATATCTGTTAATAGAATTTCAGTGTATCAATGAAACAAATTCCAATGGAAAAATCAACAGAAGTTTAAAACTAATCCTAATATCAATCCAAAAACAACATCAAAAACAAAAAATAAGTTACAAAGAAAAAAAAAATATTAGCCCAAATCTACAAAAAAGCCATACATTAATAAAATTGAATAATAGCTTAATGGAGGTCAAATTTTACAATTAACATTTGCAAATTAAAACACTAAAGATGTAACTGCTGTCTATTCATGAAGACACATTTTGTAAAAAAAAGACATCAATTTTGATATTCTAGTGAAGGGGAAAATTACCATAACTTTTCTTAGATGACACTTTATATATTGATCTCAGTAGAATTAAAAATGTTCATCCCATTTCAATTCAAATTTCTATTTTTTTTTTGGAATGTATGTACAGAAAAATCAGTAATGATAAAAATAATTGTGGGTATAAAATACTGAAAGAAATCATCATAATATTATTAAGTCCATAAACTAAATACCAAATAAGTCATGCAGGCTAAATATTTAATGCCAAAATATATTCATGATAAAAGTTTTAATAAAATATCATCAAAATTTTGTTAAAATATAGTCTAAAGAATTTATTTTCGCTATTGTTACTACTGTTCTCATACACACACAAATAAAATAACTTCTTTGGATAAACACACAAAAAATAAGCTGACTATGAATAATCTTTTCCAAATGTCAGCACTGCATACTTTCAATTATCTGAAGTGGATTTACTCTGCTTATTACAGTACTACATGTCTTCTAACAAAAAAAATATAATGTATTTACTTATCATGTATATAGTTCTTGTTTGCTCTGTCTTGTTAAATGCAAGTTCCATGAGAGCAGAAATCTCTCTCTTTTATTCACAGCTGTAGCCAATAAAGCCAACCAGTTGAGAGGTCAACCAGTTGAGAGGAAAAGACAACATTTTGGTCTTCATTAGCATAGCATAGAGATTTTCTTTCTTTTATTTTTTTTTTCGTATATTCCACTCACTTTTTATAATTAAAATAAATAATTTCTATTTTTGTCAATAGCTTCAGCTTTTATTTTTGATTTAGGGGTATATGTGCAGGATTATTATATGGGTAAATTGTATGACACTGAGGTTTGGGGTACAAATAATCCTGTTACCTAGGTAGTGAGCATAGTACCCAATAGGTAATTTTTCAGCCCTTGTTCCCATCCCCCTCTCTCCCTTCTAGTGTCCCAGTGACTACTGTTCCCTTCTTTGGGTCCATGTGTACCCATTGTTTAGCTTCCATTTATCAGTGAGAACATGTGGTATTTGACTTTCTGTTCCTGTGTTAATTCACTTAGGATAATGGTCTCTAGCTGCATCCATGTTGCTGCAAAGGACATAATTTTATTTTTTATGGCTGTGTAATATTCTCTGGTGTATAGGTACCACATTTGCTTTATCCAATCCACTGTTGATGTTGATTCCATGTATTTGCTATTGTGAATAATGCTGCAATAAACATATGAGCGCATGTGTCTTTATGGTAGAACAATTTATTTTTCTTTGGGTATGTACTCAGGAAACAGATTGCTGGGTCAAATGACATTTCTGTTTTAAATATTTGAGAAATTTCCAGACTGTTTTCCACAGTGGCTGAACTAATTTACATTCTCACCAACCATATATAAGTATTCTCCTTTCTCCACAGCTTTGGTAGCATTTGTTTGCTTGTTTGTTGTTGCCTTTTAATAAAAGCCATTTTGACTAGAGTGAGGTGGTATTTCATTGTGATTGTTGTTTGCCTTGCTCTGATGATCAGGGGTATTAAGCATTTCTTCATATGTTTGTTGGACTCTTGTATGTCTTCTTTTAACAGGTGGTGTTTCATGTGCTTTGCCCACTTTTTAGTGGGGTTGTTTTTTGCTTGTTAAATTCCTTATATATTCTGAATATTAAACCTTTGTTGAATGCATACGTTGCAAATATTCTTCCCCTTCAGGGGTTGTCTGTTTACTCTGTTGATAGTTTATTTTATTGTGCAAAACATCTTTAGTTTAATTAGGTCCCACTTCTCAATTTTTTTTTCATTGCAATTGCTTTTGAAGTCTTAGTCATAAATTAATTGCCAAGGCTGATGTCCAGAATAGTATTTACCAAGATTCTTCTACAATTTTTATAGTTTGAGGTTTTACATATAAATTCTTAATCCATCTTAAGTTAATTTTTGTATATGGTGAAATGTAGGGGTCCAGTTTCATTCATTGGGATATGGCTAGCCAGTTCTCACAGCACCAGGTATTGAATAGAGAGTACTTTTTCCATTGCTTATTTTTGTCAACTTTGTTGAAGATCAGATGGTTGTAGGTGTGCAACTTTATTTCAAGGTTCTCTTTTCTGTTCCAATGGTCTATGTGTCTGTTTTTGTGGCAGTATCAGGCTGTTTTGATTACTGTAGCTTTATAGCATAGTTTGAAGGCAGGTAATTTGATGCCCTTGGCTTTGTTCTTTTTTTACTGAGGATTGCTTTGGCTATTTGGGCTCTTTTTTAAGTTCCATATAAATTTTAGAATAGTTTTTCCAATTTTGTGGAAAATTACTTTGGTAGTTTTATAGGCTTGGGATTGAATCAATAGGTTTTTTTAAGCAGTATGGCCATTTTAAAAATACTGATTCTCCCATTCATGAGCATGGAATGTTTCTCCATTTGTTTCTGTCATTTATGATTTCTTACAGCAGTATTTTGTAGTTCATTTTGTAGAGATCTTTCACTTCCTTGGGTAGATATATTCTTAGGTATTCTATTTTTTGTGTGTGGCTACGTAAATGGGATTGCATTCTTGATTTCACTGTCAGTTTCAACATTATTGGTGTATAGAAATGCTACTGATGTTTGTATGTATATTTTGTATCCTGAAAATTTACTGAAGCCATTTATCAGGTCTTGGAGGCCTTTGTCAAAGTCTTTAGTATTTTCTTAGTGTAGAATCATATCACTATTGAAGAAAAAATAGTATGACTTCTTTTCTTATATGGATGCCTTTAATCTTGCTCAATTGCTCTGGCTAGAACTTCTAGTACCATGGTGAAGAGGAGCGGTGAGAGTGGGCATACTTGTCTTGTTCCTGTCCTTTGTGAATGCTTCCAGCTTTTGCCCATTCAGTCTGGTGTTAGCTGTGGGTTTGTCGAAGTAGATCTTATTATTTTGAAGTATGTTCCTTCAATGCCTAGTTTGTTGAAGGTTTTTTATCATGAAAGGTTGTTGGATTTTAAGAACTCTTTCTCTACATCTATTGAGATGATCAGGTGGTTTTTGTTTTTAATTCTGTTTATGTGGCGAATCACATTTATTGATTTGCATATGTTGAACCAACCTTGCATCCCAGGAATAAAGCCTACTTGATCATGATGAATTACTGGAATTGGTTTGCTAGCATTTTGATGAGGATTTTTCATCTGTGTTCATCAGGGATATTGGCCTGTAGTTTCCTTTTGTGTGTGTGTGTCTTTGCCATTTTTGGTATCACTGTGATGCTGGCTTTGGAGAATGAATTACAGAGGAATCCCTCCTCCTTAATCTTTTCTAATACTTCTCATAGAAGTGGTACTAGACTTTCTCCATATGTCTTGTAAAATTTGGCTGTGAATTTATCTTACCCAAAGCTTTTTCTTGGTTGGTAGGTTTTTGTTTTTGTTTTCAGTGATGAAAAAATTCCGTTTTTAATAAAAATATGTTTTTCAAAGAAGGAAAAAGTATCAATAATGCTTAAAATCAACTGATAAAATAATCTTGCACATTCTTTTGGCATTCTTAAATAAATAAAGATAAAAAATATAAAGGAAGTACATGGCAGTCAGTTTAAGGAAAGGGAATAGAGTTATTCTGATAAAGAAAAGCCTTAATGCTCTACAGTAAAGCACGGGTCTAGAGATATTTTCTGGAACCAATTAGTATAATGAATATGCTCATTATGCCAGTTAGTATAATTATACCATTTTAACTGGTATAATGTATACCATATACCATATACATTATACCAGTTAGTATATATTCATTATACCAGTTAGCATAATGAATATATACTAACTGCACTTGTGATGGCTTCTTGATGTGTCACCTTGGCTAAGTTCAACTACAATGCCCAGATTTCCCTTCCTTATGTTATTTTGGTTAGAGTGAGCTAGAAGAAATATTCTTTATTAAAATTTGGAGAATATAAAGAAGCAGCAGCCATTTGGTAACATACACATACCTTTCCCCAATTATTTAATCAAATACAAATCAAGATGCTGCTGTGAAAGGATTTTGCAGAAGTAATGAAAGCCTCTGATCAATGGGCCTTAAGTTAATCAAAAGGTAGATTTTCATGGTGGTGTGAAAATCTGTCAACAGAGAGCCAAATCATGAGTGAACTCCCATTCACAATTGCTTCAAAGAGAATAAAATACTTAGGAATCCAACTTACAAGTGACAAGAAGGACCTCTTCAAGGAGAACTACAAACCACTGCTCAATGAAATAAAAGAGGATACAAACAAATGGAAGAACATTCCATGCTCATGCGTAGGAAGAATCAATATCATGAAAATGAGCCATACTGCCCAAGGTAATTTATAGATTCAATGCCATCCCCATCAAGCTACCAATGACTTTCTTCACAGAATTAGAAAAAACTATTTTAAAATTCATATGGAACCAAAAAAAGCCCGCATCGCCAAGTCAATCCTAAGCCAAAAGAACAAAGCTGGAGGCATCACGCTACTTGACTTCAAACTATACTACAAGGCTACAGTAACCAAAACAGCATGGTACTGGTAACAAAACAGAGATATAGATCAATGGAACAGAACACAGCCCTCAGAAATAACGCCATATATCTACAACTATCTGATCTTTGACAAATCTGACAAAAACAAGCAATGGGGAAAGGATTCCCTATTTAATAAATGGTGCTGGGAAAACTGGCTAGCCATATGTAGAAAGCTGAAACTGGATCCCTTCCTTACACTTTACACTAAAATTAATTCAAGATGGATTAAAGACTTACATGTTAGACCTAAAACCATAAAAACCCTAGAAGAAAACCTAGGCATTACCATTCAGGACATAGGCATGGGCAAGGACTTCATGTCTAAAACACCAAAAGCAATGGCAACAAAAGCCAAAATTAACAAATGGGATCTAATTAAACTAAAGAGCTTCTGCACAGCAAAAGAAACTATGATCAGAGTGAACAGGCAACCTACAAAATGGGAGAAAATTTTTGCAACCTACTCATCTGACAAAGGGCTAATATCCAGAATCTACAATGAACTCCAACAAATTTACAAGAAAAAAACAAACAACCCCATCAAAAAGTGGGCAAAGGATATGAACAGACACTCCTCAAAAGAAGACATTTATGCAGCCAAACGACACATGAAAAAATGCTCATCATCACTGGCCATCAGAGAAACGCAAATCAAAACCACATTGAGATACCATCTCACACCAGTTAGAATGGCAATCATTAAAAAGTCAGGAAACAACAGGTGCTGGAGAGGATGTGGAGAAATAGGAACACTTTCACACTGTTGGTGGGACTGTAAACTAGTTCAACCATTGTGGAAGTCAGTGTGGCGATTCCTCAGGAATCTTGAACTAGAAATACCATTTGACCCAGCCATCCCATTACTGGGTATACACCCAAAGGACTATAAATCATGCTGCTATAAAGACACATGCACACGTATGTTTATCGTGGCACTATTCACAATAGCAAAGACTTGGAACCAACCCAAATGTCCAACAATGATAGACTGGATTAAGAAAATGCGGCATATATACACCATGGAATACTATGCAGCCATAAAAAATGATGAGTTCATGTCCTTTGTAGGGACATGGATGAAATTGGAAATCATCATTGTCAGTAAACTATTGCAAGGACAAAAAACCAAACACCGCATGTTCTCACTCATAGGTGGGAATTGAACAATGAGAACACATGGACACAGGAAGGGGCACATCACACTCTGGGGACTGTTGTGGGGTGGGGGAAGGGGGGAGGAACAGCATTAAGAGATATACCTAATGCTAAATGATGAGTTAATGGGTGCAGCACACCAGCATGGCACATGTATACATATGTAACTAACCTGCACATTGTGCACAAGTACCCTAAAACTTAAAGTATAAAAAAAAAAATCTGTCACAAGCACTTTTAAAAAGAGTTTAACTCTTCTCTTCCCTGAGCTCAGAGATTGGCAACTTGCAGTTTGGTTTGCAATCGTTCTCCATCTCCCCTGAATCTTCCTTCTTGATTGTCTGTTCATGCTTATGTGGTCATAGCCTGCTCTTGATCTTCTCTTCCTGACTGCTTGCCTGTGAATTCTAAGCATCAGCTCACTTGTGCTTTGGGGGCTCTAGCCATCATGTGTTGATCACTGCCTGCCCTATGGACTTCAAACTTGCTGAGCCAGGTACCTCACTTAATCATGTAAGCCAATCCATTACGATAAATCAGATAGATAGACAGGTAGATAGGTAGATAGATGATAGAGACAGGTAGATGATAGATAGATAGATAGATAGATAGATAGATAGATAGATAGACAGACAGGATTGTCAGGCTGCAAACTTTCCAAACTTTTATGCTCTGCTTCTCTTATAAAACTGAATGCCTTTAACAGTACCCAAATCACCTCTTGAATGAATGCTTTGCTGCTTAGAAATTTATTCCACCAGACACACTAAACCATCTCCCTCAAGTTCAACTTTCCACAAATCTCTAGGGCAGGGGCAAAATGCCACCAGTCTCTTTGCTAAAACATAATAAGTCACCTTTGCTCCAGTTCCCAACAAGTTCCTTATTTCCATCTGAGACCGCCTTAACCTGGAATTTATTGTCCATATCACTATCAGCATTTTAGGCAAACCCAATCAACAAGTCTCGAGGAAGTTCCAAACTTTCCCACATTTTCCTGTTTTCTTCTGAGCCCTTCAAACTGTTCCAACCTCCACCTGTTAACCAGTTCCAAAGCTGCTTCTGCATTTTTGGGTATCTTTTCAGCAGTACCCCACTCTCCTGGTACCAATTTAATATATTAGTCTGTTTTCACACTGCTGATAAAGACATACCCAAGATTGAGCAATTTACAAAAGAAAGAGGTTTAATGGACTCACAGTTCCACTTGGCTGGGGAGGCCTCATAATCATGTTGAAAGGCAAAAGGCACATCTCACATGGCGGCAGATAAGAGAAGAGAATGAGAACCAAGCAAAAGGGGTTTCTCCTTATGAAACCATCTGATCTCATGATTCACTACCACGAGAACAATATGGGGGAAATCGTCCCCATGATTCAATTATCTCTCACTGGGTCCCTCCCACAATATGAGGGAATTATGGGAGCTACCATTCAAGATGAGATTTAGGTGGGGACACAGCCAAACTATATCAAATTTAAAATGGCAGAGCTAAATCAATCTACTGTTATTGATACCTACATGCATTTATATCAAGTTTTGAAGTATCTTTCCCCTTTCTTTCACACAATTAAGTCAATAAAATTTGCATGGGGATTTTGAGGAACAAAGTATTTGGTTCCTTTGACATTTGGAAATATTATAATTTTTATAAAAATTATAATTTTTACAGGAGAGGATGTAGTTCCTCATCTGTGGTTACCATTTGACATTAATGGTAGCAACAACAACAAAAAAGATTAATTATGTGCTTTACTTACTTACGTAAATTGATACAAAAGGTGTAAACTGTCACATGTCATCTTTCCAGGCTAGAAAAACCTATTCCTCTTCCCACCTAGAGAATGTAATGCTGAAATTAATACAACCTCAAGGATGAACAGGTGGTTGAAACAAATGTCAATGTGCTGCATTAAAAAGGGAGTAATTATTCAATTTACATATCACAGTACAAGTGACAAACTTATTATTAAGTTATTTTTTCCTAAAACCCAAAGGATGATTATAATATAAATATCAAAATGGCATTGAAGAGTGAACTAAACTAAATCTGAAGAGATGAATTTATCCCTGTTTTTCATGATTTAGCAATATTTTAAGCAACAGAACAGAAAGGGAGATGCTGTCAAAGTTCTACACTAGGGCTTTCTGAGGTATTATCAATTATTCCCACTGAGAGTGGGGCAAAACATGTTAAGATAACCTATATGATCAAGATCCAGAGAGCTGATGCTGAGATGGAGTTAGTAGCCAGAGAAAAAGTGTAGAAGTCATACCAGTAAAACAGATAATTTGGTGGGATGAAGGAATGTACAATTAGAGAGCCAATATAAAGCAGTTATGAGTAGTTTTGTGTTTTTGCATGCTCACTAGTAAGAGTATAAATTAGCCATGCTATCTTTGGAGATTAAACCTGAAAAACCTAACATATATATTCACATACTGGCACAAATATATATGTATAAAGTATATTCATTTTATGATTAGTTGTAAAAGCAAATAAACAAGAAATTGTCGAAGCTATTCATCTACTCACCCATATGGTACTGGTTGAAAAAGTTATAATATATCCATATATGATATAACAGAAAATCATTAAAATGTGAAACTGCTCTATTTGTACAGTTATGGGATTAATTTCAAATTACATTGTTAAATGAAGAATAAAAGTATGATAATGTAATAAAAGAATCAAAATGGGTGCTATTATTTATATAACAAGATTATATTTGCATATGCATTGAAGATCTTTTGCAGGATGCATCAAAATGATACAAGTGGTTATGGTGGAAGGGAACTGAGGAACAGGAAACAGAATGAAGGGGAGACTTTTTACCATATTCCACTTATCATAGAATTAGTTTTTGGTGGTGGTGGTTGTGTGTGTTTGTGTATTCCACTTTGAAAATAATCTGAAAACTAACCTATAATAACTATTTGTAGGCAGTTTTCAGGATAGGGTTACGTATGGGTATGCACATCAAAGTTTTACAATATTTGCTGAGGGGTATGTTATAATACTGACAAATTTTAGTAAGTGACTTGTGGTGATTCTGCTAATGGGTATGAAGAACTCTAGAAGAGTTTGGAATATTTTTCTGTCTCTTCTGATGCAGATAAGCAAATTGCTGAAAATGACGAACATAAACCAAACTCACTTATCCATTCTCATTCCTGCATGTTCAATGATTTGCCTCACAGGTCAAATATTTACTCAGCTGACAATCCAGATTTAAAGAAAATTGACAAAAAGAAACAAGTTCCAAGTCGCCCACCTCCATTGCCAGCACATGGTGCTATTTAGTAACGCTTGGCTCCGCGAATCACACAGAGAAAAGCCTCCATGTTGGCTTTATTCTGCTTTGTTAACAGCCCCAAACAACACTGAGCAGTGGGTGATACAGCAATCTTCACCCCTTGTCACCAATGAGAAAGCTGGAGTTTCAATCTTCTGTCTTTCATGAAGCACCTGTCTTTTTTTTTTTTTATTGTCAAATTGGTCTTCTCCTCTTCCCTCTCTTACTGTTTCACTCTGTATTTGGAGACTTTTAAATCAAAAACAGGAAAGGAAATCAATTTGAGACTCTGATTTGATGTTTGTGCTATTAGTCAATTTCCTATATTGTATATGTGTAGGTAAATTTGCTAGTTTATATTGTGTTCAATTGTCTATGGATAAGGAATTTCTATTGAACTATGGATGAAAACTAAATACAGCTTCTCAGCGTTTACACATTTTATTAAACCAAAGAAATTGACTCCAGAAGCCCAGGAAAGAACTAAACATTTTACAAATTATTTACAAAAAAAATTATCCACAGTTTTTTGAAAATACTTCCTTTATTCCTGATTTTAACACATAAAATAATGCATAATAACATCAAAGGTCTAGTTTTAATATTGCTTTTGAAGAACTGTAAAACGAGTTCCAAGTCTGTTAATGATAATTAAGGATGAAATTGAGATTCTTTTTTCCAGTGCCACAAACCTCACTCATTGGAATCTCAATTTTACCTGGTCAAGTCAACTTAAGCTATTACAAGTAAATGTCATCTACCAGCCTGATGTATATTTCTGAAAAGTTTTAAATTAAGCTCATCTGTTATGCTTCAAATCAAAAGAATTGTCATTGAAGATATATGAGTCCTGAAATGAGTTTCTCTTGAGTAGTTCTTGAGTAGTTTGTAGGCTTGAATGCAGCACAAATATATAGGGCCACTATCTGCTCCACAACAAAGAACACTTAGGTCCTCCCAGATCATAGACCAAATATCTAACCTTTCCTAAAGTCATTTATTTCATTTCAACCTCCACTAAATCATAATTTGAGTGACAGCTATGTCTGCTCTTACCTGCTTACCAAAACTTTCTGACAATTCTAAGCCTTGGAAGCTTCTCTCTATTCTTGTTTAAATTTATATTGCACACATTTTTATGTCACACAATTTGGCAAATTAGATACTCTTTGTTTTCTGCATTGCTTCTTAGTATCTTGAAAATACTGCTTCTTTTGGGAACAGGAGCCATAACTTTGGTTTTTATGGTACCCTTAGAACTCTAGCATAGTGCTAGTATCTAAAAAAAAAAAGAAAAAAAAACTTAATATAAGGTCTGACCATTTGATGGTAGGATAGTGATTAAAGAAATAGTGACTCAATTTTTGGATCATGCTCCAAATATTATTTAAAACATTTAATTTCAGTAATTAAATTACATATATTATCTTCTGACTATCATGTGAACCTTGTATTAAATTTCTACTTTTGTGAATAGTGCAGAAGAGGCTGTGGGAAAATGGGTTTGTGGTTAGCTGCTGTGAGAAAGGTTTATTATTTTCATACAATAAAATGCACTTTTCCAATGAACACAGACTTGAAAAACAACTCCCAAAAAAATATTTTCATGAAACTGTTTTATCCCCCAAGAGAAGCAATGTTCAACTAGAAACTCTTATGTCATGCTTGATCCCTATATCTGCACTTCACCTAAATACATTTACTTGCCTCCTTCAATTGGATAAAGCTGAACTCATAGTCTGAAGAAAATTGCATAATTTAATACAATTCTCTTTCAGCTTGTATGTTGGTATTTCACATTACAAATATGAAAATGTTTTCAAGACACTTTAAAAAAGTTTTCTTGATAGTTGCAAGAAACACACTGCCCACTTTCACTTACATGACTGCTCTCCAAACTATTGTAGATGCACGCAGTTCTATAGTAAATTTAGGAAACCTCAAGAGGCTAACTTGACTAATTTGCTTGTATTTATATACTGATTTGAGAAGTCTGTGTATTATACATTTTAAGTAAGCTCTAATTTTAACGGTTCCATTTATAATATTTGGATTAAATATTTTTTGGCACATTTTTATTTAATGGATATTTTTCTAGCCAAGCTACATGAGGGTACGGTCTATACTTATTTTTCTACATATGTATCCTCAGTGCTTAAAAGTTACTTGCAAATAAAGGTACTATTATATTTGTTAAAAAATAATGAACAGATAATAAAAAAGATATAATACATTTTCTATGGCTTGCACTTTACAAATTAGAATCTCTCAGAAAATGTTTAGTACCAGTCATGATAGACTAACAAATATTAGACATAGTCTCCTGCTGTAACTAACTACAATAGCTAGACAAAATATTGTTAACAATTCCTTGCACGTATTAGCACACAACACAGGGAAGCATTCATTCTCCTTTGCTGTTTCCTTGAGGACATTTTCAAAACCATAATTCATGGAAATAGAGCCCAATCAGAGATTAGCATGTGGAAAAATATGTGTGCATGGGTTACAGAAGTTATTGGGACTTGGAGGTAGAGTGCTGAGAATAAACATATAGGGAAGGAACATCGACAATCTGAATGAAAGCTCACTTTGAATCCTGGACCAACTTCTAAACTGTTAACACGTAAAGCGTATCTCTGGAAGTCTTAGCAGAGAATAGTGCTGAGAGGCTAAAAGCAGAAAAATGCCTCAGAGTGTTGGGGAGACACTGAAATTTCAACCCAATCAAAGTAGAGAAATCTCTGTGAACACTACTGGCTTTAAGATGAGACTCCAGAAAGACCATGCCCTAAGCATAAGGTTAACACCTTGAGATAACGTCTGTACCCTCCAATAAGAACAAAGCTCATATGGAACCACCCTAATGAAACCTAACACCAAGCCTATGACAGAAGCAGAATAAAGTACTAATAATCAGAAATGATCCAGGTTTGGAATAAGTCAAAAAGGGCCTTAAGATAACTATGAAAGAGCAAATGGTACATTAAAAATGGAGGAATGCAAAGGAGAGCATAACCCACTCAACCACCAACACCCCCCCACACACAATCAAACATTTAGAAATGTAATATGCAACATGTAAATTTAAGACCTCAATAGATGAATTTAACTGCAGCCTACACAGAGTAGGAAGTAGGATTAGTAATTTCTAAGACAGGTTAATAGAAAATATTCAATCAAATTTCTGCCAAAAGGCAGAAAAAGAGTAAAAAGCATGGATTTGAGGAAAGATAGGTAACATAGTTAAAATATCTAATATGTATGTCTAAAACTGAAAAATGTAAAGAAATTATGAAAAGCATGCAGATTAAAATGGTATGTACAAGGACATTCATAGCAGCTTTACTCAAAATATCCCTAAACTGTGAAACACATAAGTTTATCTACATACAATGGATACACAAAATATGGAAAATTCAGAAGTTGGAATACTATTAAGCTGTAACAAAGAATAGACCACTGATACTCAAAACAATATTGTTTAATCTCAAAAACATTATCTTCAACAAAAGTAGTTAGACTCAAAAACTTGATATTTTATAATTCGGTTTACAAAAAGTTCAAAATCAGTATAAACTAATATCTGTTTATGGAAGTTAGAATAATAGTTACTTCTGAGGAGTACTGACCGGGAAAGGGCACTAGGAAAATATCTGAGGGGATGTAAACATTTAGATTTTTATTTGAAGTATGTGACTTAAGTGTATTATACTTTTTTTTTAAAAATGCATATTATTAAAAAGTCTCTGTGGGTAAAGAAGTAAATTCAACATCATTTAGTATATTCACAGTTTAATGAATATTTGTTTTCCAGCAATATTCCATTTTCTAAGGTCATTTTGCAGGAATAATTTGTAGAGGAGCTTCATCTTTACCTGGGAAGGACAATCCTTACATTCCAGCTCCAAGCTTCATAAATAACTAACTGAAAAACACAGTCGCTGAATGGTGTCCTCTAGAGGTCTAATATCTAGTGGGGGGAAGGAAAAAAAACGAAACTGCAAAAATAAGTGAGAAAATTACTCAGTGTCATAGGTAGTAAGAGAAATGAGTAGGGTGGTATGAGAGAAAGAGTGAACTACTTAAGATGGGGTTGTTAATGAATGGCTCTCTAAGAGTTTAAAATATGAGACTGGAAAAAAATTTAAAAAGAAGTTATATGCTGAATTGTATAATGGTTTGTGAAAGGAACGTGAGGACTCTACCTTATGTAATATACTTACTCCCCTGGCTTGCCATGGAATCAACCTTCTTAATACTAGAAGGCTTAAATTGTCCCTATGTCCTCTTCTATTACTCCCTTCTTCATTTACCCACTTATTTGGTCTTTCATTAGAAATTTAGATATGGAATGTCTACCACAGGCATCAGGTGAAGCCAATGAAGCCCCAATTCTAACTCAGTTGATTCTGACACAGGAAATACATCAGTCACTTTGGACTTCTATAACAGACTATCACAGACTGGGTGGCTTAAACAAGAAACATTTATTTCTCACAGTTCTGGAGGCTGGAAGTCTATGATATCAGGGTGCAGGCATGGTCAAGTTCTGGTAAGGGCCCTCTTCCTGGTTAAGTCCTCCTCTTTTCATAAAGACATTCGTTAATTCTGCCAGGAGGGCCTCACCCTCATGGCCTAATCTAACACTAATTACCTACCAAAGGTCCCATCTCCAAATGCCATCACACTGAGGATTCGGTTTTTGACATATGAATTTGGGGGTGGGGGGTGGTGGTGCATGCACATTTAGTTCACAGCAGAGGGCTTTCACACACTCTGAGAAAAAGTGAGCTATACTTTTTTTACGTAATAATGCTATAGCAAGATTTCCAAACACTTCTCATTCATTTTGGTTTATGAGACACCTAAGTTTGTAAGGTATTTCTCTACAGAATTCAACTTTGTTTTTATTTTATCAGTACAACTCTCAGGATCATAACCTTATTTAAAATATTGGATAAATGATCACTGTCTCTCCCATGTTCTCATCCTATTTTCCAAACAAACACTTAAAATATTTTTACCTGAAGAAATACACCTCACATTTAATGTAAATTGCCAAAGGTCCATGTCAGAACTTAGGTTTGACAAGCATTTTTTTCTTTTCTCTTCCCCGATCCAAATATTGCCTATTCTTCAGAACTTTACATTTTCAAATATGAAGTACATTTTAAGAAACAGTGATGATAATTTTTCTATTATGGCCTAAAATTATATTTTAAGTTATTCCTATAGCATTGTAAAAATCATATTATATTCGATTTCAGTGACACCAGAGATTACTCCATCCAACACGCACACATTTGAAAACAGGAAAAATTAAAAAAATGTTTCAAGAAACACAGCAAATTAATGACACACTACATTAAAGAGCTGTATCTCTAATTCATCATATAGAGTTCTACATATCCGATCACATTTACCAAGAACAGCTCCAATTCAATATACAAGCAAATGTTTCCTGATATTGCTAGTTTATTTTGTTTTTTTTCACTTGTCCTATATTATGTCTTAACCTAGATCGTAGATTCTGTCAATGACAAATAGCATGGCTTAAACTTCCTTTTTAATCCCCCTTAGAAGCTACATGCATAGGACATTACACATAGAGATGCTGAAGGTAGCCAGTGCATTTCTTATTTATTTTTCCATTGGCACGATGTATAACCATGTGCATAAAACAGTTAATTCACGTATTTAGAAAGGACGGAGAGGGGAAAAATGACCTAGGGAAAAACAACCACAACAAGCCAAGCAGGTCACCATGGTAACGCAAGATTCCCAATTGTCATTCTCCTAGTTTCTGACATTTCTCGTGTTCAGGATACATGGCACCATCTAGTGGTTGCATTCACATTCCAAATGTTCCACTTCTTTCCAAGCTGAAGTTAGCTCTGAACAAACAAGCAACCCTATCTATCTATCTATCTATCTATCTATCTATCTATCTATCTATCTATCTATCTATACACACACATACATGTGTGTGCATATATACATATTTAGGGTACACCCTTGCATTTGTGAAATAGAGTCAGAGTTTGCTTTTCAAAATGTGTACTTCAAAGATTACAAATCTTTGTAATTTGTTTAGTGAAATACTGCTTGTTTCTCGATTTAAAAAACATGTATTCTGTGTATCTTTGCTGAAGTGAGAAGGTAGATTGGTCTAATACCTATATTTCTAAGATCACTAACTCAAATGATTTTTAAAATAAAAATGAGGTATTTTTACAAAATGAAAAAATACTAACAACGTTGGACTCAGGATGAAGAGTCCCAGAGAACTAGTCCCAATTTAAAATTGAAAGGGTTACTTAAAATATGAGCTTAATTATTTTCACATATTTAACAAATAAATTTGGGGGTAGTTATTAGTGATAGAGTGAATTAATATGCTATGAAATCTAATTTAAAAAATTGACTTGCTTAGCACTTTTTAAAGCTGTAATTAATTTAGTTTGACAATCTATTTCAATCTAGTTCAACAGAGAACATAAAAAATAATAATGACACCATGTCATTCTAGAAAGAGCAAAACTACAATAAATATGTTATATCTATTAGTCAATCAGCCATAGCAATCCTGATGTCTTTGATAATATTATTTTAAAAATTAGAAATTGTAAAATGCCATCTTTCAGGCCATGCTAAGAATTTTATTTAAAAATCATACGATTTAACAGTGATAAAACCCAGGGAGGGTAAGTACTATTGTTATATTGTATTCCACATATATTAGACTACAATATTACATTATTAATATGTATGTTACATATATCTATATCTATATTCTATATATAGGTGTGTGTGTGTGTGTGTATGTGTATATATATGTATATATATATATATGGAAATGAAAGTCTCAGAAAGATTAGAAAATTTTTATAAGGTCACATGTATGATACATTCATTTAGGAATAATTATTATTGAGAAATTACTGTGCACCAGTATTTTTACAGAACTGAGGATATAGTAGTGATCAAGATACAAAAGGTACTTGTACTGATGAAGCTTACTTAATGATTTCAGTGGAGATTAAAAAAAGGAAATATACTGTAGGCTTTGAAATACACCAACACAGAAATAACAAATGGTGATAAGATCTGTATGAAGAATTAAAACATGCTAATTG
The DNA here is from genome assembly GCF_028885625.2 of Pongo pygmaeus. Taxonomy (NCBI): domain Eukaryota; kingdom Metazoa; phylum Chordata; class Mammalia; order Primates; family Hominidae; genus Pongo; species Pongo pygmaeus. The sequence continues at coordinate 105,396,669 of NC_072377.2, forward strand.
AAATTTTAACATATCATTAAGCACAGCATTGAAATGTGAAACTCTTAGAAATAATTTAATAAAATATATGTAAGACCTGTACACTCAGAACCATGACAGCATTGAACTTCAATATAAATTATAAGACCTAAATAAATGAAGATATATACCATCCTCCTGGATCAGAATACTCAGTATTGCTAAGATGTCAATTCCACCCAACTTGATTTATCTATTTAATAAAATTCCAATAAAAAACCCCAAAAGGGTTTTCATAAAAATTTACAAGCTGAATGAAATATTTATATGGAAGTGTAAAGGGTCTAGAATAGCAAAAATAAATTTAGAAAATAAGTACTAAAATGAAGACACACAATATGTGCTTTTGAGACTCACTATTAAAGTATATTACTAAAGAAAAGATAAACATACAGAGCAATGAACAGAACACAGAATCTACAAATAGGCCTGCACATATGTGGATAATTGTTTCTTCACAATGGTAGCAAGGTAATTCAGAGGCTATATATGTGTATATATATATATGTATATATATATATATATATATATATATATATATACACATATCTCCAAAATATGAGTTCCCATATCCTTATGGGAAATAATGTATCTGCGCAATTTTCACATACCATGCACAAATTTTAACATGAAATGGAATATACGACATATTGGCAGATTCTTTCAAAGCTACATATATATTTAATCAAACTTGTGTCACATGACAATGACTAAAATGTTCATAGCAATTTTAATCATAGTAGCCCAAAACAGAAAACAAGTAAAATGACCATCACTTCATGAATGAACAAACAAATTCATGGTATATTCAAACAATAAATGAAAAGCAACAAAATAAAATGTACCCCAGCTTTATTTCCACATGATAGATGAATATCTAAAAAATAATAATGTATAAAAGAAGCTAGACACAAATGACAACATACAGTATGATTTCATATATTTGAAGGCAGATCAGTGATTGCCATGAGCTCAAGGTAGGGGAAGTTTTAAAAACTATTTTAGTTATTTTTTTATTATTTAGATTTTAAATGACAAATAATTAAATATATTTATGAAGTACAATGTGATGTTTTAATATGGGCATGCTTTGTGGAATAACTAAATGAAGCTAATTAACATATCTATGACCCCACATACGTATCATTTCTTTGTTGTGAGAATACTTAAAATCTATTCTTTTAGCAATTTTGAAATTTATAATACATTATTATTAATTACAGTCATCATACTATACAACAGAGCTCTAAAAAGGTATTCCTCTTGTTTAACTGAAATTTTTTACCCTTTAACCAACATTCTGTATTCTTTTTCTATGAATTTGACTATTTTGGATACTTCATATAAGTGAGGTTATACAGTAGTCTTTCTGCTCCTGGCTTATTTCACTTAGGATAATGTCCTCCAAGTTTATGCATGTTTTCAAAAATGGCAGAATTCTTTTTTTAATGGCTTAATGATATTCTTATGTGTATATATATATATATATAAAATATTTTTAATCCACTAATCCCTTTATGGACGCTTAGGTTGACTCCACATATTGACTATTGTGACTAATGCTTCAATGAACATGTGAGTGCAAATATCTCTTTGAGATAATGATTTTATTTACCTTAGATATATATCCAGAAATGGGATTGCTGGATTACATGGTAATTCTGTTTTGAATTTATTGAGGAACATTTATGCTGTTTGCCATAATGGCTGTACTAATTTACATTTCCACCAACAGCACGCAGGGGTTCCCTTTTCTTTACAATTGTTGAAGCAAACTAAATACAGCCTGAGAAAGACTCTATACCTCCATATTTGAGTCCTTGTGGATGAACTGTAACCTAGTTTAATAGGCAGACAAGATTGACAACCTAACTTAGGAGTATGCGCCTGTAACAATAGCTGAGTCTTGGTCAATCCCAGTGGCCATACTTCAACCACTCATAGACTGACAAGTGTTTAAACTGTTTTCAAATAAGGCAAACGCCAACCTGTAACCAATCCAGTCGTTTCTGTACCTCACTTCTGATTTCTGTACATCACTTCCCTTTCCTTGTCTATAAATTTGTTCTGACCATGAGGCATCCCTGGAGTCTCTCTGAATCTGCTGTGATTCTGGGGGCTGCCCAATTCATGAATCATTCATTGCTCAATTAAACTATTTTACATTTAATTTGGCTGAAGTTTTCTTTTAACAGATGATGTCAGAAACGGGGTCTGAAGTAGACCTTCTAAAGACCTCCAGGAGCACTGAGTGAACAAGCAAGGAAACTGCTAGACCCACTTGTGTCGTTTGATGTCTCAGAGCAGCTGGGGATCATGGGAAGTTGTTCTCGAATTTCAGAGCTCCAAGAATTTGTGTTTTGAGCTCTCCAAGTTTTTTTTGAGCAAATTTCTGTTCCAAACTGGATTTGGAAGTTGTGACAGGAAGTGGACTGTGTTCAAGATGAGATTTGATCCTGTAATTAACTGTCTTAGATCCAGTTAGAGGCCTCCTTCATCTGACTGGGTTTGAAATAAACTGGTAGTAAACGGTAATATTGCAGGGGATATAAATTTGGCTTTTAGGAATTCACAGGGATTTTTGTATTCTACCCCTTTGTTTCATTTCTCTTGCCCGCTTACCTAGAAAAAAAAAATCACTGGTTAAGTTCATCAAGGAAACGTGAAAGCAAAGCCAATATTTTAGGTAAAAATGGGATCCTTAATTTCCGGAAAACTGAGTTCCTTCCAGCTTATACATTAGGCCAGGGAAGCAGCAAAGTCTTACAGAAATAGTGAAATGTTACTAAACAAGGTAACTTACAGTGGAACATTCCAAATGAACAACAACACACTGAAGTGCATTAAAAAAAACAAAAGAAAGAAGGAAAGGAAAACTTGGCTTTTGTATTGCGGCTTTGCCTTCATGGCTATGGTATGGTGAACTGGGTCACTAGGGCTGCTCAGGGAAAGGGAACCGGGAAAGTCTGGCATGCTGACAAAAGGATAAGAATTTCTTACCAGTCAGACTTCTGGCCTCTCCCTCTCTGTGCAAACCTGTTGAACAAATGGTAAAAATCACTGTTTATCTCCTCTCTAAAGTTTTGATTGATGAGAAAAAGAATTCTGAGGCCAGTCTTAAGCTCTAGCAAATCTGGGGTATTTTGTGCTATGAATTTGTTTTTCTGTGTTGAGGGGTACCTTAGGAATAGAACATGGATTTAGGAACCCCATAAGCTTGGGGCTCAAGAAGGCCCAGCAATCTGGTCAGTAACAAACTTTGATATAGGTCCCTGAAACAAACAAATAAACAAACAAACTGGATGAGATGTCCATCTTGCTTTATGTCCTTGGGAGCTTGACCTTGTAACCATGTGGTGGTACTTTCTTGTGGTCTCCACCTTCCAAAGAACAGGAATTTTAGGATTCATGCCAGAGTTAGCTCTAAAAATTATCTTGAATAGGTAAAAGCCTTTCAAGCTCAAAATTAGCTACTCTAGACTCCTTCTGGGAAGGGAAATGAAGACTGCCCAGTGCTGTAGCTCAGTAGCTAAGCTTTTGCCTTTTCACAGTGGCCATCCAGGTTGAATTCCTGGCTTAAGGAATGAGTCCTTTCTGGTTCGATATCTGTGTGACCTTTACTATTTGTTGATTCTCTTCCCCTCCACGAACTCTCTTGAATATTCCTTTCTCTGAGCACCTGGGAGGTTACCTTCGGTAAAGTTCAAAAGCCAGTAATATTGGCTGCTTGGCATGGCGAAAGTCAGGTAATAAGAGATTTAAAAGGATTTTTTAAAGAGAACTATGGTTAAAAGTCAGCTTAATTAAAAGTGGATATCCAAGCTACACAAATATTTAAAAGGCCTTTATGTTTTTTTTTTTTTCCCTTCTTGAATCTTGTCAGAAAAAAATATTTTTTTCTTCTCAGTCCACTGAATTATTTCTATCCATTTCATCTTGCCGGTCTTCATGCTCACATGAGAGGACCTTCGATAACTTCTGATAGCCTAGGACTCCTTGAGAAAAACAGAGGAGGCACCACAGAACCTGTCTTCTAACAAACAAACAAACAAAAACTAGTCTGTTTTCCTCATGAAACCCCAGGAATTAAAAGCAGATAGATTCCTTTAAAAATCTAAGGCTTTGTTCTGTTTTGCATTGTGTTATCTGATGGTTTTGTGAAGTAATCAAAATTACTTCACATTATGAGAGAGCTTTGATGTGTAATAACTGGGTAGGAAATGTACTTTTAGTGATGGCTGGTGGCAGTTATGGGGAAATAGTAGCTCTTTGCATGTTTGGATTAGAGAAGCATGCTCTTGGCCACCTGGACATTATGGAAATGTCCCCACTCCACACTGAGGGAGAAGACTCCCATAGGGATGGGCTGATTCCCTCTTTCTGGGATCCAGGATCTGGTACAAAAATGGGACGTTTGATTTTTGGAGATCTGTTTTGCCTTCCAGCTGTGCCTGCTTGTTAGGCCCTAGAAACTGAATATTTTCCTAGCCATTTATTCTCCAGACTGCACCCTAAGGTCAGTAATCCAATTAAGAAACTTAGAAACTGGTAAATGAAATATCTTACAACTACTGGACCTTCTTCTGTCTGTCTGTATATTTATATGTGTTTTGCTGTGTGATGTTTATATAAAAGAGCTCTAATTAATTGGCTTAAAGAAAAATAAGTGCTTATATCAAATATATTGAAAGAAAAATTAATACTGTAATGTTCTATAGCCCACATAACTTTAGTAATCTTTGGAAAATTAAAATAGTTTTAAAGATTATTAGCAAAATAAAAACATTTGGTCTAAATTATGCAGGCCAGACATTAGGTTTGCTAATTGCTTTAAGGTCATAAACTGCTTCTTTGACTTTTAAAAATTGTCCAATTTATTCTGGAGCATTAGATTCTAAAGAAAGCCTGGGGACATCTGGAATTAGTCATGTGCCCTAGCTATGCAAAGAAGATTATAAATAAAAGAGATTTTATGTAAGAGAGAATCTTGTATGGCAAATTCATGTCCTAAAGTAAAATAACTGGTTGTTTAAAAAGAGGGATGTTTAGGACAAGTCAGAAAGTCCAAGCATGTCATGTCTGTGGAAGTCATGAGAGAATTCATGAAAGGAAATGTATGCCCTGAAAGTAAAAGTTGCTCAGAGTTACCATTGTAACATGTAATTGAGACTACTGAAAACATAATTTTACATGCAAGGTGTGTGAGGAAGGTGTGTGTGTCTATAAATTTGTTCTGACCATGAGGCATCCCTGGAGTCTCTCTGAATCTGCTGTGATTCTGGGAACTGTCCAATTAACAAATCATTCATTGTTCAAATAAACTTTTAAAAATTTAATTTGGCTGAAGTTTTTCTTTTGACACATCCTTGCTAACATTATTTTCCCCCTTTTGGTAATGGTCATTCTAACCTGTGTTAAGTGATATCTCACAGTGGTTTCTGTATGCACTTCCATGATGATGAGTGATGCTGAACTTTTTTTTCATATATTTGTTTGTCATTTGAATGTCTTCTTTTGAGAAATGTCTGTTCAGGAAAGCAGAGGGTGAGCAGCTTATTGGTAGCAAGTGTCCTAAAGGAATATTCTGGGGGTGATGGAAATGTTCTCTATCTTGACTATGGTGGTGTTTACATGCCTTTATATATTTGTCAAAAGTAATTAAATTGATAACATAATTTAAGTAAATTATACCTCAATGAAGCAGGTTAAAAAAATAAAACATGCCATTCTTTAATGAGTAACTAGGGGACTGAAGGGGAAGACAGGTCTGAGAAAATAATGTTTAAACTAACAATATACTAAAATGTTTGTGCATAAATCCAGCAAGGTGGTGCAAAAGCTAAACCTATTGTTATCTCCACATCAAAAATAATAGTAGTATTTCTCCAGTCTCATTTAAACTCTTTAGAAAGAACACATACAGCAAAGATCACAAGAAAGGAAATCCTCAGAGAAAAGAATAAAAAGTAGAAATGAGTGAGTCACCTTGCAGGAAGAAAGGGAAGGCCAGAATCTCTGGTGTGGGCCAAGGGAGAAGGTGTATCAGATGAAATCAGGAGAGCAGACACAGTTCAGATCACCAAAGCTTCGTAGTTCAGAACAACATCTTCATTTTTTATTTTAATTGTGAAGGTGGAGAGAGGGGTTATAAACTCGACTGAGTTGTATAATTTGTGTTTCAAAAAAATCATTGCATTAGAGACAGCAGATTGTGTGAAAGCAAAGGTGTAAACATGGAGAGCCATTGGGAGACAATCATAGTAGACCAAGAAAGATGTGATAAAAGTGTTGGATAAAAGTAGTAGTAGTAGTTAATTGTTTAGGAGGTAAATTGATAGGGCTTATGATAGACTGCATGTGGAAAGCAAGATAAATTAAAGATGCTGCCGAACTTTTTGTCCTGAGTGACTGGGTAGATACAGTTGCTAATTGCTCAGCTGAGAACACAAGGAGTGGGAATAGGCTTTAAGGGAAGGGGGTACAGTTAAGAACTTAGACCTGAGCACTTATCCTCTTATGTAGGAAATCATACCACTTTAGGTCAGAAGAAAATCCTCTTTATGGATAGCATTTTGTTTTGGTTTTTCTGTAACTTAGATATATCCTTGCTCTCAATTTATATTGCCTTTTCCCCCTTTCCTCTTATTTCCACTTAAATACAGAAATAACCAGTGACAGAAATTATTCAAAATACATAATTTATTTTACAATTTAACACTTTTATCTCAATAAAAGGAAGGCAAAATAAATTACAAGAAAAAGGATAAAATGAATATCTAGAAATCCCCACAGGATAAACCTGAATGCCTATTTTAAAGATTCTTAACCTGAAAACATCTAAAAGATATTTTAAAAATATATGGTAAACCTAAAGAGAAAGAAAAGAGTTAATTCACCTCTTCTTGATAAACCCTTGTCAATACTATACATTTAACTAATAATTATGATGTAATGTATACATTGTATATATGTAACTACTACATATATACAATGTATGCCCTTAAATTCAACAAATACAAATCCTAGAGAAAAAAAATTCTATTGCCACCCCAAGAGAAAGAATCATATCATTCCTCCTGTACATATGTGGTGCATAATATGTGCTCAATTTGTGTTGATCTTAACTATATCCTTTATTAACATCATTACTGTCATTATCAGCATCATCAAAACAAATATTTTCTGAGTACTTAAAGTTTTAAGTCACTGATTTTAAACTCTGTAAAAGTTTCATTAGATTATGCAGATAGACTTGGAGACATTTCAAGAGAAGAAGGGTCTATTGTAGCTTCAAACCTATTGCTTTGCACTTCCTGTGGCCACAAGAACTCACTTTAGTATTTAGAAATCATTGCTCTACAACAGGAGTTGACATTTTTTTTTTTTTTGGAAAAGGCCAGAGGTAAGATTTTAAACTTTGTGAGCTATATAGTTTCTGCTGCAACTACTCAAATGCATTGTAGCACAAAAGTAGCCATGGGAAGTACATAAAAAATAGAACTTAGCTGTTTTACAAACTACTTACAAACCACCAATCTACCCTTTATCTTTATGAGATACACTTTTAAGCTCCTTCATATGAGTGAAAACATGCAATATTTGTATTTCTATGCTTGACTTATTTCATTTGGCATAATGACCTCCAGTTCTATCCATGTTGCTGCAAAGGACAGGATTTTATTCTTTTTTATGGCTGAATAATATTCGATTGTGTATACATAGAAATTTTCTTAATCCATTCATGCATTGGTGGGCACTTAGGTTGATTCCATGTTCTGGCTATTGTGAATAGTGTTTCAATAAACATGGGAATGCAGATATCCCTTTGATATATTGATTTCCTTTCTTTTTTGTATACTAAGTAGTGAATTGGCTGGATAACATGGTAGTTCTACTTTTATTCTTTTGAGGAACCATCGTACTGTTTTGCATAGTGGCTGTACTAATTGACATACACACCTACAGTGTTCAAGGGTTTCCCATTCTCCACATTTTCACCAGCATTCGTTATTCCTTGTATTTTTTTTTTCATAATGACCATTTAAACTGGAGTGAGGTGATATCTCATTGTTTTGATTTTCATTTCTCTGATGATAGCAATTTTGAGCATTCTTTCATATAACTGTTGGCCATTTATGTATCTTCTTTGGTGAAATGTCTTCAGATCTTTAGTCCATTTTTTAAATTAAATTATCTGTTTGTTTTTCACTATTGATCTGTGTTAGCTCCTCATATATTATGGTTATTAATCCCTTATCAGATGGATAGTTTGAAAAACATTCTCCCAATCTGTGGGTTGTCTTTTCACATTGTTGATTGTTTCATTTGCTGTGCAGAAGTTTTTTTAGCTTGATGTGATCTCATTTGCCTATTTTTGCTTTATTGCCTGTGCTTTCGAGGTCTACACAAAAACTATTTGCCAAGACTATTGTCCTAAAACATTTTCCCAATGTTATGTTGTAGTATTTTCATAATTTCAGGACTTAGATTTAAGTATTCAATACAAAATCAGATTGGCTGGCTGAACTTGGTCTGTGGGTTGTAGTTTGCCAACCCCTGCTCTAAGACAAGAATTTCGTTTTTATCTAAATCTTGGCCAACCTGGCTGCTTCAGTCTTGAAGTTGATGTAATGTAGAGTGACTAGAAAATTGCATGAAAATATTGACCTTTAAGCAACACTCAATCTCATAGATTCTCACTCTCATTTAATATAGCAAGAGCAATAAAGAACATTCAGCAATAAAATGAATGTCTAATTAAATTAAAATGTTTTAATAATCCTTCATATGTGATCAGTTTATCTCATTCTTAAAAATGCAGTATTGAAGACAAAACAAAATAAAATAAAATAAGTATGAGTGTATGAATATATGAGAGATACATGAGCAGGTGGGAAATGGCTTAAGATTACTTTTTTTTACATTTATGACTGGGGTTTGAGTACCTTTGGAACAAATATATATATATGTGTGTGTGTATATATGTATGTGTGTGTATGTGTGTGTGTGTGTATATATATATATATAATATATATATATCTCACAGCTCATTGTATATAATACAGATTTTTTTTTGTTTCTTGACCACAAGGGCTGAGGACTAAAGCTTGGTTATAGGTACAAGACAGAGACATCCACAAAAGGAGGCAAAGGGCTGATAGACATTAAACCAGTGTTTCTCAACCTTGGCACTTTTGACATTTGGGGCCAGATAATTCTTTGTTGTGCATGTTTATGTGGTGCATTATAGAATACTTGGCAGCAATTCTCACCTCTGCCCATTAAATGCCAGTAGCAGTATCCACTTGTGACAACAAATTATATCCACAGATATTGCCAGTTGTCATCTAGGATACAAAACTGCTGCTGGTAGAGAATCAATGGGCTAAAAGAATAAAAAAAGACCTAACTCTTGACACTTTTCCTCCACTTCAAGCAGAAATTACACTTTCTTGTTCTTTGCAATCGTAATATATTCTCCCTTGGCATAAAAGATAAACAAAATGTATGTACAAATGATGCATTTGGTTTTGTTTGTGTTTTAGAGATGTGTTCTCACTATGTTGCCTAGGATGGCCTTGAATTCCAGGGCTTAAGTGAGCCTCCCACCTCAGCCTCACAAGTAACTACAACTAGAGGCATATACCACTGCCCTGGCTAATTTTTTAAAATTATTTTATTTTAATGTTCGTGGAAAATATTTTGAAAAGAAAATTATAAGAATAAATATATTAAATTATTACTAAAATGACTCCATTTACTTCTGAATGTTTGTATGGACCATTCACATCACACAATTTATTAAAAAATCAAGGGTGGATGTGTTTATTGTGCATTTATTTTTTGACTACTTTGGACACCTGCCTTATCAAATGAGAAGAGTGTATTTGGTAGCTCAATTTTTAGTTTTTTGAGGAACCTCCAAAATAAAGTATGTAACTGGATTATTTGTAACTCAAAGAATAAATGCTCAAGGGGATGGATACCCTACTTTCCATGATGTGCTTATTTCACACTGCATGCCTATATCAAAACATCTCATGTACCCCATAAATATATACACCTACTATGTACCCACAAACATTTTTTAATTAAATTTTAGAAAAGACTGTATTTGGTAAAATTCCATTTTCAAAACAAAGCACAATGGGAAAATTATACTTGAAACCACCAAAAAGTTTGAAACAGCTCTGTTTAAGTAATTGCTGTGAAGATCTGTCACAAATTTATATTTATATTGCTGAAATCACTGTTAGGCCTGAATAAAAATCTTATAGATATTTAATCAAATATTTTTAAAACGACACTTGCTTCTTATAAAAAGATGTATCCAGTGTATTGTGTGAGAATATAATGTTTTTAACATTAGGTCTCATTCTATGTAATCTGGAGTAAAGTATATAAAACATTTTGTTGCATACAACACTAACATTACTATAGATTTTCAAAGTTCTGAACATTTTAATGAATTTTGAACTATTAAATCCTCATGTATCTCTATAAAAATTCTATGCAATTACTTATATTTATGGAACATTTAAAATGTATTAGTATTAAGGACAAATGAAAGAGTATGAAATGAAGGTTGATAATTAAAAATTTCACTAATGTAAATATTGGCCCTAAACTCAATTAAAATGTTGTTCAGAATTCAATAGTGAGTCAGATTTTCTGGGGAATGTTTGAACAATAGACAGCTCTCTGATACATGGGTGCACATGGCCATCATCCATGCCAGAAAGATTTAATATTCCCACTTTGCTTTTCACTATCAGAATTCATCTTTACTGTAGATATTTAAAACACTTTATGATATAATACCTAGTGTATACCACAAACATCTAAGCTGTGCTGAAAAATGTAGAAGCTACACTTATTATATAAGATATCTAATATAATACAAATCACGTATTGTTGTTCTTTTGAGCAAGGTATTTTAGTATATACAAACATAACTGAAATATACTCTACCTTAAGCCACTTGCTAGGCATAATGGTCAAAATCAAGATACAGTCACACACACTTTTATTACACGAAGGTTCATCCACAGTATATATTAGAGACACATAATACCATGAAATGCACAAAGGGGAGAAAAACTGTTATCCGAGGAGACACAGATGTTTCACACTACAGGTGTCTTTATATAGGATATCAAAAATCCTAACATTCAAGGCTGAAAAGAAGCGTGAATACATGTTGTCAAAAATACAAAAATAGAGACAAATTAATTGTCCATTAGAAGAACAGTTAAAGAAGTTACCATACAGCTATTAAAACGTTGATGAATATGTGAACTAACTGACATGAGAAGATTGGCCCATGACAGATTGTTAAGGAGGAAGGCTACAGACAGCATAACAGCGTTGGAACCAATCCCGTTTTTATAATTGCATGTTGTACATGAGAATGTGTGCATAGAAAAAGGGACACAACTCTATATACCAAAATTAGAGAAAAGATAAAGTTATTTTAAGTCTGTGTTCAAACAATTGGAACAGGACAAAAGGAGTCGAAAGCTGACTGTGGATAAATCCAGTTCTCAGAGAAATTGTTATTTTTTTCCATGTTCTCTAATCTCTCCCCCCCAAAAACTTGGTCCTTTCCCTCAGCTGGTTTTTACATGTTCCCCTTCCCTCAAAAAGAGGGGCTTCATATTTCTCTTTACAGAATCTCTCATCTCTCTCCTCTTTTTGAAAAACTTGCTTCTGAGAAATTACCCAACAAATAAACAAAGAGGAAATGTAAAAAACAAAAACAACTCTGACATGTTTAAACAAGAGGCATAAATATGCACTTGAATCAAAACAACCAAATGGGTTTACTATAGTTAGAGTGTAGCTGTGTGAGTGGGTGCAATTTTAGCAGGCCAAAAAACTAGAATAGATAATGACTATTTAAAACCAAATGGTTGAAAGCTTCAAACATCGTGCTAATGAGTGTGAGATCTCTCTGCAGGAAATGAAAAGTAGAACAGGTCTCTGCACAGTGCATATCAAATGCCACAATAGATGCTCACCCTTACCAATCCACTTTTAGGAATAGATACGGAAATACTAGCAGAAAGATTTAGTGAAATTGATAATCTTAGGCATACTGTTTGTAGTGATGAGAAATTATAAATAGTTTATAAGCTTATCAATAGGAAAGACTTCAATAAATTATGGTCTGTCCAGTTAATGGAATATTATGTTACTAGTATAAAAACAAATTTTAAGTTAAATAAACATAATTTTCAAATGAAGAGATTGTGGTTCCTCTTAACTAGGTAACAACAAAAAATGGGGAGAGACTGTTTTGGAAGAGTAATTAACGCAATGAAACATATTTACATGACATTGAAATCTAGGTTAAACAAAATACATACAATGATTTCTATTTTGTAAATTATATGCATTAATGTGAATATTAAATATTATATTGCATATTATATATAATATATATGCACAATAAAATAGTAATGGTAATTCTCTCCAGTATATAGGATTATGAGTAAGTATTAACTTAATTTTTAGATTTGTCTACATTTCCTAAATCTTATATAATGAATATATAATACTTTTGTAAGAAAAAACCTATTGAAATTATTTGTTAAAGAGAGTTTCTCAGAAGCTGAATGAAATAATTGATATGAATTATTAAGAAGATGTCTAGAGTAACAATAGGAAATCGAGGTCTCAAAGATGATGTTAAAATTTGAAGTATAAGATGTAGGCATGTTGGTGATGTCATTATCTGGGACTGACAAAAATGAGAACATTTTGAAGAAAATAATTATTTTGGTTTGGTTAATTAATTGGGTTCTAGGTAGAAATATTATATGGAAATGTTAGTAATGAACTAAAGATGCTGCTTCAGAGCTTAATACAGAATGAGTTTCGCTGGAAAATGCTTGAGTAATAGACAGCTTGCAGATGCATGGGTGCACAGACTGAGTTATGCCAAAGCTTGTTTTAGTAAACTCAATCTGTTACTCTCATTTAAAAATCTTTATTTCTTTTGTGGAAAGCACTGAAATGTGATCATCCTAAATACAATTCTTGGAGATTTGATTTAAAAAATTCAAAATAATACTTGAAAGTCTCTGCTACTTTAAGTATTATAATCAGTAAACTGAAGTGAAAGTGATGTCTTCTAATCTCAGAGGCTTTATAATCAAAATGTACTATATTTTTAGTACAAAAGTGAACCAATTCACACAACTAGGGAAAAATGAAAGTCTTACATATCACATGTAGCTTATAACTTCTTTATTAACCAAATACTGTGACATGTTCCTATCCTTTTACAATTAAATATTGTTAAAATTTTAGCAATTAATTTTAAGACGAAATATTTTAACTGTTGTATACTTTAAAAGTTTACCTTTTAAAATATCAATATTTATTATAGTATTGGTATTATATATCTTGACTAGTACAAATAGCATTCTAATTCAAAGCAGAATAATCAATAATAATCCTATTTATAAAACATATCTAAGGAAGAGAAAATAATAGGATGAGAAACAAGAGTACTAGAATGTGTAAAAATTCAATTTATATATTAACTAAACTACCACTGCCCATCATCTGCTGTATAAATTATGGCCTACAGTTACCAAGGGAACAGTTACTTTCTTGATACTTCTTAATTAACTGTTTTTGATAATCAATAACTGTTCTGCATGCTAGGTTGTATTGGCACATCAAAGGAAATATGTTGTGAGTTTTAAGGAAGATATCGTGTTTTTGTTCTGCATCAAATTCTGCAGATTGCTCCTCTTGTTTGTCCAATGTCATTGATAAAATTATCGCCAGCCATCCTGTTACTTAGAAATAGAAAATTCGACAAAAATTTTCACTCTCCTCTCACCACCCATGTTTTTGACTGCTAAGAAACATTACTTTTTTCTGTCTTTCTCAACTCAGTATTTATTTTTTCTTTCTTTTTCCTGTGCTAATTTCTCCCAAAATTTCTTCCAAAATTTTCTGTTTCCCATGCTAATTTCTTTCAAGAATCTGTTCTTGGATAGACTTTGTCTTCATTCACTGCTTGGGTTATCATATCCTGTTTCTTGTTTTCAAACGTAATTCATTTGCTGCTGATTATAAAATTATGTTTTCATTTTATTCTGTACATTGAAAAACCACTCACGAACCTGCTAGCTTACCTGGCATCTCCATTGAGTGTTGCATAGAAAACTCACATGTCACAAGTTTTCAATGAAATATTTTATGCCACACTCCCCATCCCCCAAATTCTCGTTATATGCTGATGTTGTTGCTCATCTCAAAAACTGGTAACTCCCTTCCGTGAGACGTTCCAAGCAAAATTATTGGACACATTTTTCCTTTGTCTCCACATCTAATTCCTCAGCAATATTTTTTAAAATAATAGTGTTAAATCTCAATATTACTGTGGAATGTCAATGGCCTAAAATCTCCACTTAAAAATAGAGAATGGCAGAATGGATTTAAAAAAACATCAAGTAACTGTCTGCTGTCTGTAAGAAACTCACCTAACACATAAGGATTCGTATAAACACCAGGTTAAAGGGTAAAAAAAAATATTCCATGCAAATTTAAACCAAAGCAAGCAGAAGTCACTAGTCAGATCAGACAAAACAGACCTTAAAGCTTTAAAGGAAAAAAGACAGAGAAGACATTACATAATGATAAAAGGACCAGTCCAACAATAAGATATTACAATCTGAAACTTATATGCAGCTAACACTGGAGCTCCCCGATTTATAAAACAATTACTACTAGACTTAAGAGATGAGACAGCAACACAATAATAGTGGGGGACTTCAATACTCCACTGACAGCTCTAGACAGATCATCAAGACAGAAAGTCAACAACAACAACAAAAAAATGGACTTAAACTATACACTATAACAAATGGACTTAACACATATTTACAGATCCTTCTTCTCAAAAGCTTCTGAATATACACTCTTCTCATCAGCACATGGAACGTTCTCCAAGATAGACCACATGATAGGCCATGAAACAAGTCTCAACAAATTTAAGAAAATGAACACTGTATCAAGTATCTTCTCAGATCACAGTGGAATAAAACTGGAAATCACTCCAAAAGGAACCCTCAAAAATATACAAATACATGGAAATTAAATAATCTGTTCTTGAATTAACTTTTGCATTAACGATGAAATCAAGATGGAAATTTAAAATTCTTTAAAATGAAAAATAATAGGTATCAAAACTGCTCAAATATATCAAAAGCAGTGCTAAGAGGAAAGTTCATAGCATTAAATGTCTACATCAAAAAGTTTGAAAAGCACAAATTGGCAATTTAATATCATACCTTAAGGAACTAGAGAAACTGGAACGAACTAAACCCAAAGCCAGAAGAATAAAAGAAATAACAAAGATCAGAGCAGAATTAAATTAAATTGAAACAAAGCAAATACAAAAGGTAAATGAAACAAATAGATTTTATCTGAAAAGACAAACAAAATTGATAGACTATCAGTGAAATTAACCAGGAAAGGAAGAGAGATGATCCAAACAAGTTCAATTATAAATGAAACTGGAAATGTTATATCCAATACCACAGAAATACAAAAGGTCACTCAAAGATACTATGAACACCTTTACATGCACAAAGTAGAAAATCTAGAAGAAATGGATAAATTCCTGGAAATATACTACCCTGATAGATTAAATCAGGAAGAAACAGAAACCCTGACCAGACCAACAACAAGCAGCGAGACTGAATCAGTAATAAAAAAAAAAAAAAAAAAAAAATTGCCAACAAACAAAGTCCAGGACCAGAAGGATTCAGAAGAATTGGCGCCAATCCTACTAAAACTATTCCAAAAACACAGAAAGGGAATTCTCCCTAAATAATTCTATGAAGTTAGTATCACCCTAATACCAAAAGCAGGAAAGGGCATAATAAAAAAAAAAGAAAACTACAGAACAGTATCCCTGATGAATACAAATGCACAAATCCCCATCAAAATACTAGCTAATTGAATCCAACAGCAGAGCGAAAAGATAATATATCATGATGCATTACATAAACAACATTAAAACAAAACCTACATGATCATCTCACTAGACACAGAAAAAGCATTTGATAAAATACAGCATCCCTTTATGATAAAAAAAAAAACCCTCAACAAAACACGCATAGAAGGGACTTACCTCAAAGTAAACACAAAAAAGCCAATATGACCATCCCACAGCCAACATCATACTGAATGGAGAAAAGTTAAAAGCATTCCCTCTGAGAACTGGAATAAGAGAAGAATGCCCACTTTCACCACTTCTATTCAACATAGTACTGGAAGTCCTAGCCAGAGCAATCAGGCAAGAGAAATAAATAAAGGACATCCAAATTGGAAAAGAGGAAATCAAATGGTCAGTTTTCACTGATGGTGGAACTGAATACCTAGAAAACCCTAAAGATTCATCAAAAAGGATCCTAGATTTGATAAACAAATTCAGTAAACTCTCAGGTTAAAAAATCAATATACACAAATCAGTAACACTGCTATACACCAACATCAACCAAGTTGAGAACCAAATAAAGAACTCAATCTCTTTTACAACAGCTGGAAAAAATGCCCAGGAGTATATTTAACCAAAGAGGCAAAAGAACTCTACCAGGAAAACTACAAAACACTGCTGAAAGAAATCATAGATGACACAAACAAATGAAAACTCATCCCATGTCCATGGATGAAAAGAATAAGTATTGTGAAAACAATCAAACTGCCCAAAGCAATCTATAGATTCAATTCAATTCCCATCAAAATACCATCATTTTTCATAGAACTAGAGAAAAAAATCCTAAAATTCATATGGAACCAAAAGAGTGTCTGCATAGCCAAAGCAATATTAAGCATAAAGAACATATCTGGAGGCATCACATTACTAGATTTTAAATTGTACTATAAGCCTATGGTTACTGAAACAGCATAGTACTGGTATAGAATAGACACTTCAAGAACACTGAAATAAAGCCAAATACTTATAGCCAACTGGTCTTCAACAAAGCAAACAAAAACGTAAATTGGGAAAGGACATCCTATGCAATAAATGGTGCTGGGAAAACTGGCAAGCCACATGTAAAAGAACGAAACTGGATCCCTATCTCTCAGCTTATACAAAAAGCAACTCAAGATGGATAAAAGACTTAAATCTAAGACCTGAAACCATAAAAAATCTGGAAAATAACATTTGAAAATCTCTTGTGCACATAGGTATAGGCAAAGAATTCATAACTAAGATTCCAAAAGCAAATGCAACAAAAAACAAAATAAATAAATGAGACCTAATTAAAGCAAAAAGCTTTTGCACAGGAAAATAAATAATCACCAGAGCAACAGACAACTGACAGAGTTGGAGAAAATATTCACAAACTATTCATTGGACAAAGGACTAGTATACAGAATATACAAATAACTCAAACAAATCAGTAAGCAAAAAGCAAATAATCCCATACAAAATGGGCAAAGGACATGGATATACATTTCTCAAAAGATATACAAACAGCCAACAAACAAATAAAAAATGCTCAAACTCGCTAATCAACAGGGAATGCAAATTTAAACCACAATTAGATACCATCTTACTTTCCCAAGAATGGCCATAATCAAAAAGTCAAGAAACAAGAGATGTTGGTGTGGATGTGGTGAAAACGGAACACTGTAAGAATGTAATCTGCTGGTGAGAATGTGAGTTAGTACAATCTATATGGAAAACAGTATGGAAATTCCTCAAAGAACTAAAACTAGATCTACGATTCATTCCAGCAGTCGCACTACTGGGTATCTACCCAAAGGAAAACAAGTCATTATATGAAAAAGACACATGGACATGCATGTTTATAGCAACATACTTTGCAGTTGCAAGGATATGGATTCAACCCAGTGCTCATCAACAAATGAATGGATGAAGAAAATATGGTATGGAATACTACTCAGTTATAAAAAGAATTAAAAAAACTAACATATTTTGCAGAAACTTGGATGAAGCTGGAGTCTATTATACTAAGTGAAGTAACTCAGGAATGGAAAAACAAATACTGTGTTCTCATTACAAGTGGAAGCTATGCTAAGAGGATACAAAAGGATACAGAGTGATGTAATTGACTTCGGGAACTTGCTGTGGGGATTGGCAGTGTACATATTGGATACAGTGTACACTGCTCATTTGACATGTACACTTAAACTTCAGAATTCATCACTGAAGAACTCATCCATGTTTAACCAAAAAACACCTGTACCCCAAAAACTATAGAAATAAGAACCCAATCATTTTCTACGAGTTTCCACTTTAACCATTTTCATGTGAGCCAGCATTATCTCTAGCATGAGGTATTTCAATATTCTTATAACAGGTCTCCCTACTTCCTTCCTTGGACTTCTGTAGGCTATTCTCTACTCAGGTATCAAAGAAGTACTTTCAAAAAGATATCTAATTTATAATATTGACACTTGCCCCACATTTTCCGTTGGCTTTCCATCTCACGCAGAAAAATAAAAGTTAATTATTGTGTAAACTGGTCTCCTGTAACCTCCCTAACTTTGTGACCTTCTTCTCTACCCTCCTACTCACCTAGCTCTAGTCACACTGACCCCCTTGTTGTTCTGCATTCATGCTTGAAAGGTCCTGTTTTATAGCTTTTACTCTTGTGTTTGAAATGTGTTTTCTCCTGTAGTCACATGATCCCATCCCTCACTTCTTTAAGGTCACTACTCAAAGTAGCCTCATCAGGAGTAGCCTAAACCCCATTTGGTATTTCCTTTTTGTTTTAGTATATAATATGAGTCTCCTCCTATAAATATGCAGTCAATTAATTGTTTAATGCCTACATTTTTCTAACTAGAATGCAAACTCTATTGGTGTAGGGTCTTTTTGGAGAGTTGTTACTATATATATATCTCACTTCTAGAACTGAGACATATGCTTAACAAGTGTTTTCCAATGGGTAAATAATTGAACTAATTTTCTCAATATTAAATATATGGATGATCCCCTAGTTTCTTGGATAATACACTTTTTGAAGAAAAAGATATATGAAATTAATTTATCCAAAAGTACAATAAAAGAAAAGCATTTTTCAATACCAAGAACTTAAATGCTTTTGGAATTCATCAAATATATCACTTTTTAGACATTGGCATGAAAGTTATATTTTAGGTATGCATTTATATCACTGATTTTTATTTTTCAACAAATACAATATTCAGAACAAGGTTAAAATGCCACTACTTTTCATGGATACTGTTCTATTTTAATATTTTCAAGTACAGCACTTTTCTCAAATATCAGCTTTTACTTTCTTTTCTATTATTTTACCAAATAAGAGAGAAAAGAAAAGAAAAATTCAAGTACATATTGAATACATTTCAATACATTCACACAAAGACAAAGATGTTGATGCTACTGGAGCAGAATTCTTCCTCATAAGCAATCTCATCATGTAATCACTTTTAATTTCCATCAGTAGATGCAGAAAAGACCAAATTTGGTTTCTAAAGGACAGAACTTTACTACCAGGGTGTGAGAATGTGGGCTCTATATAAGTTGAAGGTAACGTTCGTATAAAACTGGGGCAATACAGCTGACTGAGGCACCTCTAAGATCTAAGTCAATAAAATAAGAATTTTGTTAAGAGTACATAACAATAATTGATGTTCCTCTACCCTTAGATACTGAGTCACTGTATTCACAATAGACCAAAATTTAGAGTTTTTAGTAAAAAACTTACATGCCCCTGCTATATGATGCCTGATACTTTAAGAAACACATCATGTATGAGAAAAAAATATATGATAAAGCATATATTTTGGGTTTCTGATTGTCTCAGTGCATTATTTATATTCCATTTTCATTGGTGCTTCAAGCTTATTGACATAATTCAAAGACTTTTGCTTCATCATTGAACAGAAACTTCATTCAAAGATATCCACTTCCTCAGCTTTACCTCCTTAATCTTCTGAAATGAGGAGCATGAATAATCTTTTGCCTTTATACTTATTTTTGGAGGGTGTAGATAATAGGAATTTGTCTAGCACTGACTTTTTTAGCCTTAGGCTACCCGCTACCAACTTATAACTATTCCTTCCATTAGTGTGTCGGTTTCTTTCCATCTCATGGAAAAGACCCAGATGAGGGCTGCAGAGGATGTGTTTCCTTTGAAGCTGAAACACCTACAGCAGTTAAATTATGGGAAAAATATTGTCTTGGCAGGACTGAAGTACTATTTCAAGTTCAATGTTAAATAAAAGTTCTCTGTAGCTGGAAGTTTTAATATAATTAGCTGTAGCTCAACTTATGTCATATTATAATAAAAAGGTTATTTTTCAAGACAGAAAAAATCAATCAGAGTCATTCCTCTGGAGACTGCATATGAAATGTTAATATTTCACCAGCTATGTTGTATACATCTCTCTTTTTTTTAGTATTCTTCCACATAAAAGTAAAACCTTACCAAACAAGCTCATATATTTTAGAAATAAATAACTGACCTCAGAATATTCCATAGGATAGAATTTTTATTTTTTATTAGTTTAAGTACAATACAACTTAAATCTACCAGTAAACCAATTTATTTGCTGATCAATATTAATATTTATATTTTTTAAAATTTGCTTAATTCATTTGATGTTTTATTAAACTATTCTACACCAAATGACCTGAAAAATATAAAAATCTCTTAGTAACAATATACTGTGTGTATTTTTGTTATTTTTTGTTTTGTTTTGTTTTCTCTGAATAGAGGCAGAGTCTTGCTATGTTGCCCAGGCTGATCTTGAACTCCTGGCCTCAAGCAATTCTCCTGCCTTGGCCTCTCAAAGTGTTAGCCAGCATGCCCAACTGAACTTTTTTTTTAATATGACTTCAGTAACAGTGTAATCATAAGAGCCATTGGAATGTTTACTTACTTGACAATAATTAACACAATCAAAGCAAGATCAATAAGATCAAAACAACACAAAACAAGGACAAAGATATGAAGTTGTAAATATCAGTAATTTAAAGCGATTAGTGAAGACTTTTATTTGTAAACCAATGGCACAACTCTACTTAAATGAGTGTATGGAAAGAAAGCTTATTTCTCTGTTTAATTAAGAAGTCCAAGCCTACCTGGGCTGTACTTTATCTTTAGGCAAGTTATTATCACCTCCTAGAGGAAGCTGGCTGTAGCCCACTTTTTATATCCTATTTTTATCTTATTTATATCCTATTTTCCAGCAATCCATGTGGAAAATATATTTTGCTTTACCAAAAGTTTCAGTGCAATAGTGAGTCTGATAACAGGTGGCCCAAACTAGATCATGCACTGTATTAGTTTGTTTTCATGCTGCTAGTAAAGACATAACCGAGACTGGGAAATTTATGAAAGAAAGAGGTTTATTGGACTTACAGTTCCATGTGGCTTGTGAGGCATCACAAGCACAGCGGAAGGCAAGGAGGAGCAAGTCATGTCTGACATGGATGGCAGCAGGCAAAGAGAGAACTTGTGCAGGGAAACTCCCCCTTATAAAGCCATCAGATCTCATGAGACTTATTCATTATCACAAGAACAGCACGGGGAAGACATGCCACTATGATTGAATTACCTCTTAACTGGGTTCATCCAACAACATGTGAGAATTCAAATTGAGATTTTGGTGGGGACACAGCCAAATTATATCATGCACCTATTCATGAATCAGGGCAACAAGGATAAGCCATTGGCCCAGATCTGGCTCTTTATCCCAAACTTGGAGGCAAAGTTGGAGTCAATGTCATTTCTACAAGCAACATTGGACTCTGAGTGAGGAGGATGGTTCCTCTGAACTATGATAGGTTTTGTCAAATGTGAAATGGAGACTGAGTAGGAAGAGAAAAACAGACATCCAGTACTATGAAAATTGTTCTAGCGTTCGTCTAAGTTTAAAGAATACACTATTAATTTACTCTTTGTTTTTAATCAGTTTACAAATGATATGACTTTGACTCCTTCCCACAATCTGTTGCTTGCTATTTGGAACATCTGAATGGCAGCTAGCTTTGTACATTAATGTAGGCCATTCTGTAAGAAAGAGGTGAGAAAAAGGGTGAGAGAGATACACTCCCTTATTATTCTGTTTATATTCTTATCTTGTCTTAATTATAGTGATTTTAAAAACATTTTTTTCAAAGCATCATTATTAACCCCTAGCAGTGCTACAGTAATATTTCCAAAGCTATTTCCAGCCCAAAGAAGTGGCTCTTGTCTTCAATCCAAACCCTTTGGGTGGCCAAGGTGGGAGGACCAATTGAGGCCATTAGTTTGAAACTAGACTGGCCAACACAGGGAGACCCTGTCTTTCAAAAAATATCATATTAAATTACCCAGGTGTGGTGGTCCACATGTAGTCTCAGCTCTTCAGGTGGCTGAGGTGGGAGGATCACTTGAGCTCAGGAGTAAAGGTTGTAGTGAGCTACGACCTCACCATTGCTCTCCAGTCTGGGCTACAGAGCAAGACCTGGTTAGAAGGAAAAATTCTAACACTTCCAGAGCTAGAATGACTGCCTTAAATTTTTTTTTGCCAACTCAGGAAAGAAAATTAGGCTTAATTTGTTTTTAATGAACAAAACCACTCGTGTAAACTCATCTGTATATAATTACAAAAACCATTTTACTGCATTATTTTCTTATTATTTACAATACTCTTTTGCTACTTTCTTACCAACATTGCATTTCTGTTAACATTGTATCTTCCATAGCAGTCAACCAATAACCTTTGGAGAACATTTTGTACCAAAAACAAAAAAAAGCTTAGATTTGTTATCATGGAGCCTTTCATTGTCTTGATCAAGTGTAGTTACAATGGACTTGGGAAATTAGACTATCAATAAATTCAATTACAGAAAAAAACTCAATATTTATATTTCATCAAGCCTTATGAAACTAGACAATGATGCAAATCTATCAATTAAATGGGGTTGTAGAATTACATGTATTAAAAATTGGCCAAGAATTTTGTAAAAGAACACAAATCTCTTACTATAGTGATGAAAATCCTTGTTGCCTTATGTGTTGAACATACCATTGAATATTCAAATAAGAGGAAAACTGAAAAGTCATCTAGTTTACACCCTTTTCTCTTATAAATGTGTTATTTAAGGTGCATAGAGATTAAATGTCTTGCCCAATGGTGACAGCTACAACCTAACATGAAAATAAAACAAAGACCTCAGCGTCATAGACCAGTGGTCTACCAAGTATTTCATGATTTATGGACGTGTAATGCCCTAAGCCAAGTCAACTATAGTGTCTTTTGTTAAATTGTTATTATTTTTAATACTGGATCAATATACTATAATATCTAAACTTTATAACACTAAGAGGATAAAGAGATACATGTTGAATGAGTTGAATAAAAGGATCAGGATAATATTATCCTTTAGGGTTATGTTTACTGTACAAGTCCTGCCATTTGTTATTTAGTATTTTTCATTTTATTATAATTGCAATGAAATGATAAGTACTATTTGCTTTGACTCTAACAATTCAAGGTTAAGTCTACTTTCAATTTCAGAATAGTTTAACACAAACTGTTCATGTCAGCACACATGCATAAAAATTCATTGTCCACAATCTTGCCTGTCCCATGACTCACTGATCAATAAAAACATAGTAATTGTGGTTCATATCTATAGAATTAACGTTGCATGGGCAATTACAGAGAAAAATATTATAGTCCCTGTCCAGAAAGCTCTATAAAGGTGGATCAGAGAGAAAAGACTTCCATTAAGATACGATTTCAGAAAATTACAGAGCAGTGTATAATGAAGGAATAAACACAGTAATTCAAACTGCAGTATCATAAAACTTCTCATAAATTTGAGAAAGGTAGGCAAATTAAAAAATTCAGTTTTATAACATTTGCTTATCATATCTTAATCATTTTTTTCCAGCCTCCTCCTTCAGCTATATTTTCTAATCCACACATCATAATACAGTGTATTACAACTTCAAAACCTCGAGCAAAAGCTCCATATAGAAGGAAGGTCAAATTTCTTGACATAGCATATAAAGGATCACTGTTTGGCCTTTGCTAAACTGAAATAAACTATACCCTTTTCCACATTGTATGTGACTGGTATACTGAATGACTTGAAGTTTTTGAATGTGCCAAATTATTTACAGCCTCCAAGGAATGCTCCTGCTTCAACCATTCCATATTTTTTACTCCATCTCTAACCTTTTCTTATATACCCCTCCTTCACTTTATCACTTCTGCAGTTACAATTTCCAAGAAGTCTACTTATTCTACTCTCTGCATGTTAATAAGATAGGTCCCTTCTGTGTGTCTTTAGTGTATCAATGTATGTTTCTATCATAGTGTCTGTGATACTCTTGAGAAGAAACAAAAAAAGCAGTCTCTGATATCTGAAAACTAATCTGATGCTTATAACTGTTAACGTTATTGCAAACTGATCTTGTGCTTACAGCTAAACAATTTTGTTCTCTTTTTGGAAATACAATAGGAAAAACAACAGAAAGAAAAAGAAACAAATTCAAAGCTGGTTATTTGAAGAGATTAATAAAATTAAATTAGCTGGGAAGAAAAGATGATAGCCTAAGTGATTTGGAAATGAGTGGAGTCTGTAATTCTAAACGTAAAATGAACTAAACATAAACAATATAGTGGACAAAGTTGTTTCCAATGGGGATATAGTTTAAAAATTCTAATATTGCTACACATGTAGAGTAGAACTGAAAAACTATTAAATGATGTCAAATATTTGGAACCAGGTTTCTCACTGTTACAGTGGGCATTAACAACTATGCAATGGGAGATGGCTGAAATGATTCATGTGGTAACACATTAGAGTTGGAGACCTCAATATGAACTAATACTTAATATAGGTAGAGATGCTTACATATCGAGATATGTATAAAGATGTATACGTATCTACATAGGTTAACATGCACACTTTTATTTTAGTATCTGACTTAGTCTGTTCAGGCTGGTACAACTAAATACCATAAACTGAGTCACTTTTAAATAACAGAAATTTATTTCTTACTTTTCTGGGTGCTGGGAAATGCAAAGTCAAGGGGCTGACAGATTTGGTGTGTGGTGAGGGCTTTCTGGCTCATAGATGACACCTTCTTGCTGTGTCTTCATATGGTGTGATGGGTAAGAAAGCTCTCTGGAGTTCTTTTTATACGGGACTAATCCCATTCATGATGGCCCTGTCCTCATGACCTAATCACAACCCCAAGTCCCCTCCTTCTAATACTATTACCTTGGTGATGAGGTTTCAACATACACATTTTGGAGGGATACAAACATTCAGATCATAGCCATGTTTCAGTTGAGGGGGCCTAGAAATCATGATATCTAGGAGCAACAAGCAGATTTAGTTCCAGAATATTGGTTTTGAACATTATTCTCCAGTAATAGAAACCAAAGCTCCTTGGAAAAAGGGCTGTTTCTACTACTGAGGCAGGAAATATACCAGATAAGCCTAAAGCATCTTATAGAACCAGAAGCTAAGAAAATGCTAAAAAAAAAAAATCCTCACAAAATGATGAGAGTCTGCTAAAGGGACAAAGGGAGTAACAAAAAGAACACACCATAGTCAAACTTAGTCAACTGAAGCAAAAAAAATCAAATTTTATTGGATCATAACTGTTTATAAAATAAATATTCATGAGTTCATACTGATATAAATAAATTATTTAATAAATAGTGAAGGATGGAAGAATGAATGAACTTCCCATACAGAGGAATTCCAAATAATTTAGGTGGCTACTCCATCCTTATGGGCCGTCAGTTGTTAGATTTTTCCATATCAGTAAAGTACGAAAAAAGAGAAAAAAACATGAATAACCACAGTACAAAAATTTGACAAACACTATCTTAGCCAGGTCACCAAAGTTAATATAAACAGTATTAAGTAACATTGATTTATATACCCTTTATATTATATAATAAATATGGCACTTTACCTCCATGGCTTTCCTTTCAAAAGTAAATTCCCCAGTCTAATAATGAGAAAAACATCAGCCACATCCCTCTTGAGGAACATTCCACAAAATAAATGATCATGACTCCTTAAAATGGTTAAGACTATTAGAACAAGGGAAGTTTGAGAACTTGCCACACCAATGTAATGGAATATCCTGAGGGGGATTCTGGAACATAGAAAGGACAGTAGAGAAAACTGAGGAAATCTGAATAAGTTATGTATTTTAGTTAATAGTAATGCATTAACATTTGTTCATTGTAGTAACATTTGTTCAAAAGTGTGTATCATACTACCATAAGAAATTTACAAAGGATAAATTAGGGGTCACACAAGGTCTCTGTATCCTCTTTGCAATGCTTCTATGATTCTAAACTACCATAATAAATATTTTGCTACTGATATGCCCACTAAAGGCATTCTTTATTTCTGTCAAAATGATTTTAGTTTCTGGTATTTTCTTTTGGCTCTTTTTTAGAGTTTCCTTCTGTTTACACTGCCCATCTATTCTTGTGTGTGGTCTCCTTATCCCATTAGTTCCCTTAACATATTAATCAGAGTCATTTTCAACTCGTGGTATGATTCTTCTGTGTCTGATAATTGGATTGTGTCTTTATGTTATGTATTTTCTTGCCTTTTGGCAGGTCTTGTCATTTTTGCTTAAAGCTGAATATGTGGGATCAGGCAATAAGAAATGAGGTCAAACATCCTTTAGTACGTGTGTGTGTTTAGTATATGTTAATATCACTAGGAGTTAGCTGTGCTTAATGTTTGTTGTAGCTACAGTTGCCAAAGGCTTCACTTTGTCCTCGTGTCCCTGTTTTGTTTTGTTTTTTTCCTCCACTTATGCTTTAGACTTTCTTATTTCTCCCTGGAGAATCTGACATGCAGTTCTTTAATCAGTAATTTGTTGTTAACATACTAGAGACTTGATGTGGTGGTAAGCTGTGGAGGAAAGGAATATTCTGTTATCTCATAATTGAAACCTGGTGTTTCAATGGGTCTGTGTTTCTGGTATGTGACCTTCTCAAGTGTTTCTTCAAGGTTACAGCATTGTTTATTTTGCTCTCAACTTTCTTTTCAGCATTTCCAGTTCATTTCCTTGAAACTCTAACCCTTCTTGACTATGTTGTGTTCCCTTGCTTTATTTATTTATTTTTTATTATTTTTACAGGAAGACCGGATGGGGCTGAATCAAAAGAAATTTCACTCCCCTCTTTGGGAATTTTTGAGCTGATTTTGTCTGCTTGTTTGTTTAGGATTTTATTTGACAAAGCATTTTTTTTCATTTTTATTGAAGTATAATTGACAAAAAAATTGAGGTATTTTAGGTGTACTACTTAATGTTTTAACAGACTTATACATTTCGAAATAATCACCATAATTAGGCTAACATATCTAACACCTAACGTAGTGTGTGTTCAGAACACTTAATATCTACCTTCTAAGAAAATCTGAATTAGATAATACAGTATTGTTGATGACATTCACATCGCTCTACCTTAGATATCCAGAATTTACTTACCTTCATCGTTGAAACTCCAGTATTTAACACTCTTTCTGCCTCTTTCTTTTCTCTTCTCCTCTATTATTTCAATGGAATATGTTTCATTGCTTGAAATTTTTCCTACAATATCTGAGGCTCTATTTTTCTCAATTTTCTTTCATCTATTCTTCATATTGAATAGCTTCTATCAATCTAACTTAATATTTATTAATTATTTACTTGGGCATCATTGGTATTCTGAGGAACCCATCTAGTGATGTTTTTATTTTAGTTATTGGAAGTTTAAGCTCTAGAATTTACATTATTAATAATTTTCTTATGTTGTAGATATTTTGTGTTTATTTAAAAAGCAGCATGTTTTTTTCTTAGTTTTTGAACATGCATTTAATAACTTCTTTAAAGGTTTGGTCAGTTAAATCCAAAATCCAGAAACTCTAAAGATACATAGTTTCTATTGTTTACCTAATTGTTATTTTTTAGTATAGGTCACAGGTTTCTGACTTTTTCTTTCTTTGAATGTCCAGTAATTTTTGGTTGAAAACTGGGCAGTTTGTATAATAAAATGTAATGACTCTGATATATTCTTCTGAGGATGTTTTAAATTTTAATTCTATTAATAGTTGAAATTATACTTCCTTGGACTCAAGTGTAATCTTCATTTCCTTTATAGTGTGCAACCACTTATATCTACATTCTGTCAGTATGGCCTCTACTATTGCATTTTTAGCTTGGCCACCTGGCGGTTTCCCTAATTCTGTGTAATAAGCTGACTCAAACTTATTTTGAGAGTCGCTTTTTATGCTCTTTGATGAGGAGTTCAGATTAGGTTGATCTATGAAAAATAAGGTATGCTAAATCAAGATGATGTCTTCTAAAAAAAGATTAATCTTTTTTTTTTCTGCCAGAGTATCACATGTGCAAACACCCTTAGTCTAATTTAGCACTCTTCTACATTTGCTAGATGTTGCAGGTCCAAAATTGAAAATTCATTATGCTACTTGAAACACTGATTCTCATTTTACCTCTAGGTTAATGCTGATCTGTCCTTTTCCTACAGCTTCTAACTCTGTTTATCTCTTAAACACTCAAGCCATCATATGCCATCAAGACTGTATGTGCGTGTGTGTGTGTGTGTGTATACAGAAACATAAATATTTTATATATACATAAATATGTATACATATTTTATATATACATAAATATGTATACATAAATATTTTATATATACATATATGTGTGTATATATGTATATATTAATATATACATATACTATATATAGCCTGTGTGTGTGTGTATATATATATACACATATTGTCTTGATGGCATATGATTGTGTGTGTGTATATATATATATACACAAACATACACACATATATACATACACACACATATATAACACTTGTATATAAGTGTATACATGAACTTTTAATTTTAATTAATTCTGTGACAAAAATATGTGTGCCTGTGTGTTTGTATGAACTACATGAATATATTGCTATTCTATCTTGCACCAGCTACTTCCAGAATTTCCTGTGGGACAGTGGAAAGAGGAGAGGACTCTAGAAACTAAAAATCTTTCTTCATCTGTTCTGCCACTGACACAAATTGCTTTCCACATGTACAGCTAACCTGTAAAATTGTTTATATAACTTTACCTTATTTCCTTCCTTGAACCTAATTGCATATGCCTTGTTCACTGTTCACTTTAGGACCCATATCTAGTGTTTTAAACAAGATATATCCTTTTTTTCTTCATGGTGAGTCTCTATTCTTTATGAATTTTGTTTTATTCTGGCACTTCATGATATCTGATAAGAGTTGGACCCTCTCACCACTCCCTACATTTATTCTCTTTATTGTTTTTCTATACAAACTCTGCTGATCTGAGTTGTTTTGGTCAACACAACACATATTCCACATTATGGATTTAGTTTCCTTGGAGTACATTTTTTATTTTTTCTTTAATTTTCTTTGTGACAATTTGATAATTTATGAGAGGACAAGAAGGAAAATTCTGACACTCAGCAATGTTCAAAATTGAATACATTATTAGTCTTAAATATTATTTGGGAGTTTCTTCCTCTTAAATAATTTCACCTCCAAAGATTTTTTGATACTATTTCTTACTGTTCTTTCTTCTCTTTTGGTGGTTCTTTGATTTTCACTCTCTCAAATATTTTTTTCAAATATTGCAGAACCCATGATTTTATTGTTTCCGTGGGACAAACTGAGTAACTTCTCCAAGTTCCAGAGAAAAGTGACTTGGAACAAATTATCTTACTGTTCTTCTGTCTGTGAAAGTTTGGTTTGACCTAATGAAGACAATATTAATTTTCTAATTTTTGTAAATTTAATATGTTTACCACATATGTGGACTAGAGTTAACACGATTTTAAGATTAAAAATGTGTATAATGTCCTTCAATTAGGGTTTGTTTATGTTTTATTTTTTCTTATCATTATATAGGTATTTTCTCTCTTGGGGGATGGAGACCACAGCGGTGAAATTTATTTTTTATCATATATTATGGGTAAATAATATCAGCATGTCTTATTATCACTGACGTCAACCTTGATCACCTGGTGAAGGTAGTATTTGTCGGGCTTCTCCACTGAAAAGATGCACTTTTTCCCTTTCCACATTGTTCTTTTTGAGCAGAAGTCACTATGTGCAGCCTATATTTAGGAGGTAGAACATTATATCCCATCCTCTTGACGGGTGGAATAGCTACATATATAACAGAATTACTCTGCTTGCAGATTTGTCTGAAGCTCAATTTATTTATTTATTTATTTAATAATTTATTGATGTAAATATAGAATTCTGGATATGTATTTTGTACTTTGTGTAATTAAGAAGATATTTAACTTTATAACGTGAAAAATACATTCAAAGAATTTGCATAAATTATGATTTTTAAAAGTTATATGGGTATTACTATCATTGTAGAAGTTTTATCTTAAATATTGCATATAGTTTAACATACCAAAAAAAACTATAAATTCAACTTCTAATCAGAAAATTTAGAATAAAAATAAAATACCAAGAGCCAGGTTTCTGACTGTGTTCTTTTTCCAAGAGCTGCAAGGAAAGACTAAGAATTCATGTTCTAGAGATAAGTCTGCTTGTTTCTATGCCACTTTCTATGCCCCATTAGAATATTAAACTTGATCAGATAAGGTTGGAAGGGAAAGGAAAACAGCCAAATGATTTTTTGGGGTTGGTGCATACCAACACAAAAGTGCTCGTTTCTCATTTCCAGGACATAATTTGGGGGAAATTCAAGTGAATTATTGAGGCTCTTTATGTACAAGGTATCTAAACAGATAAACTGAAAAATAAACCCTTGTATCTTATGATCAAGGCAGGGTACAAGTGGGATCAGAATTTTTCTGCCTATCCTACAGTGGGATATAGAAGGTCTAAGAGCACAAATAGAGTGGAAGGGATTACAGTGGAGCTGAGAAAGCCACATAGTAAGAAGACCTCAATTACAGGAACAATCGACTTTAGTGTGTTATGTAAGCAGAATATCCAAGGAGACAATTTAACCAGAAGCCTTTTAGTAGATTTGTAAAAAAGCCCAATGGATAGATGAAAGAAGCTAAAAGTAGGTCACAGCTAGGGACAGCCAGGCACACCTAGTCCAATACTCGGAAGCATGTAAGACATTTGGGACTTCAGATAAAAGCTATTGCTGAAAGAAAAGAGAAAAATAATTTGAGGAAAACCTGCAAGAATATGTACTTATATTAGGGATAATTAATTAATATGGTAGTAGACTAAAATTGGACATTGAAAATCACAGCAATTCTGAGGTAGCAAAATTGGGAGTTTCCCTTCATCAAAAAGATTAAGAAATATCAGCAATTTAATTAAAAATCAAAATAATCTACATATATCATAAACTGGGATTTTCATACTTGAAGTTAGATGACTAGAAACAACTGGACCCTCTGAGATTAAATGATGCACCTATCAAAAGAAAGAATGAGTCAGGTGACCTTAATCCTAGGGCTTAAATTGTTTTGAGGGACTCATGGTTCTATGTAGCCAATGGCTGATGCTAAAAATCACTTTTACCCACTTGCATGTGTGAGCATCAGTAAAATTAATGTTCATGAGACTACTCAGCGACGTGTGACAATAAAAATGTTTTTATTAAAGAATCCCCAGACCGAGGGGAATTATCACAGAACTATGTTAGCTTAGATTGGTGAGCATCACTAGGAGACAGTCCATATATCGGCCACCAGGGTGACACAAAGGTTACTTTTAGGAAGTAGCAAGTGAAGAGTCTGGTTCAGAAAAATCAATGACATAGCCCAGCCTTTTCTATATGGGATCCCATGATCTTCACATGTATTTTGCAGAACATTCAGAGAAGAGGTAGAAGAAATAAAGACCAGGATGTCGGGCCATCTAAAAATTCGTAATGAAATTTTGTTTCAGAGGGTGCGTTTGTGATGACCTGACTTTCCTGGGAGGTGGCCACTGGCAGAGATAAAGTGAATATACAATTCATATTCGAATGTGAGAAAACCAGGACATTCTTTGAGATGATTTCAAGATTGACACCTAAAGACACGATAAGACTTTCTGGTAATTTTGTAGGAAATGGGGATCTATTTTGTAATCACAGGCAGATATGTTTAAATATGTTTATTGTATAGATACTCTTTTAAGATTTGCGACTATAACAGAATCAATAAATTCCTGTTTCCTGCCCTCATTACAAAATTCTCTACTCATTTTTTTTCCCAGCAACCAGCCAATCTTATCATTCTCAATGTGTAAAAACTATAAAGAGAGAATTCAGGAAAAGAAATGAATCATTAGACTCCCACAAAACAACTTTATAAGCTAACAATTTTACAAGTTAAACACATATTTGCAAAATGCTAAAATTTCAAATGATCTGTTATTTATGAAACTATATAATTATCATCAGATAATCTCTCTCTTAGGCTGTGCCTCACCTATTCTGGCATCTTTTATTCTTTATTAATCTTACTAGTGTGGGGATTAAAGTTGAATTTTCTGAACATAACTGTGGGGAGTGTATTCTTCTAAGACTATAAAAAGAATCATTGTACTCTTATTGTGTGATAGGCAGATAATGCAATAAGCAGTAATCTGAATCATTCACACACACACACTCACAATAGTTATATTTTATCAAGTGAGTGCTACTCTAAATTAATCACTCTGGTCAAGTTTAAACGACACACACCTATACCCAAATGCTAAATGAAATTGTTAACAAATACTGCATAGAACAATTTCTCCCAGAGATATGTTTACAAATGACTGGAAAAAGAGAGACACTTTTATTACTATGGTTATCAAGACACTTTCCTTTAACAGTGTTTTTGAAATATCTGACTAATGTGTTCGATAGATGAAGTACCTTTTTATAAATACTCTCAAGTATTCCTTTTTAAAACTGATTGATGCCAATAAGTAGTCAGATGGTTAGCTCCGGGAACAAGAGCCATTTATTCAGCACGATACATAGTGAGTCAGGAATTCCAAGAAATCAAGTGGGTGGTAATGGCTTAAGAAAAAAAATGTTCTATTTAGAACAACATTAACATTTTGGAAATCAACATTATATATTGCTCTGCCTTACTTACTAATCCTCAATTCATCAATATTGAGAAAAGTTTCTCCAGTAAAGTTTAAACTATGGATATACTAAATTAGGCATCTGTTTATGAGACTTGTTTTTAAGGGCATCAAGAATTTCCCTGAATATTCCCCTAGCCCAATTTCCCTCACCCAATGTACATCCGATGTCTGAATATTTTCCATCGTAAGTCAATTATTTTATGTACTGTAAAAGGAAGTTTTAGTACCAAGATAAAAATGCCCAGTAAAAAAATACTATAAAATAATTTATTTATGGCAAAAATAGCAGAAACAGAGAAAACTCATCAGGAAATAGTGTTTGTATACAAATCTCTGTGTTGAAGTAGGAAGTGGGATGGAACTCTATTCTTTGTGAATGCCAGCTACTCTCAGCTGTCATCATGTTCAATTACCCAAACTCTTCTGAATTTATGGCTGAACATGTGACACAATTCTAAGAAATGCTATATACAGGAAAATTTCTGGGAAAGCATTTTACTTCAAAATGAAAACAGTGGAAGAAGAAAAGAGATTGCTCATGACTGCCTCTGCCCTTTCTGCCTTGTGGACCCCTGGGAAAACTAGTCCTGACAATCTCTCTGTCCCTTGGCCGAAATTCTTCAAATTATAATAATTATAATACTAGTCTCCATAACCCAAAATAATATTATCATGTTTACACTAAAGTGTGCTGTTTATCCTTATTTCCTGCATTTTGAAGGAGAAAATGCTCCAGTGGAAAAAAGTGACCATAAATACGGACTCTCTTCATTGCAATGTCCTGCTCTCTGGGACTGTGACCTCTGAAGTTTTAGGTACCCCAGAAAAAACACTCTCTTTAAAATGGATGCTTGTATTTAATATGGATTTAACTGTTATTCTCAAAGAATGGGTGGGTATGACTTCAGCTACATAAGTTCCAGTGCAACTCAAAGGAATATTCAGAAACATATTGTTCAATCATATGTATTGTTTTGAACATTTTATTATTCTATTAAATTTACCTAATTAATAGGGTTTTAAGACATAGTATGTGAATGTGCAATAAGCATTTGACCATTTTCCTTTTGTCAGGATTTTTGTGTGTTTTTTTCTTTTGGTATAATTATAATTAAAGTTGTAGTAAATATAATATCTGCACACATGTCTATTCTCATGAAGAATATTTGTAATATGTACATATCCTAATGTTTCTTATATTTATAAAATTGCTTTATTGTTACAAATATTTTCTAAACATAAGTGCTTTTATTTTTTTTTATTTTAATGACTGGTTAGTGGACATGAGGCAACTTTCCACATTATTGCTACATTTTTCTTTCCTTTTTTCTTTTTTTTTAACCTCCAAGTCCTAACAAATTGAATGGAGAGAAAGAATGGTTTTGCCTCCTGAGCAAACTTCTCAATCTAAAAAGTTAAAGGATTGTTTGTGCTTCCCTCATTGACTGCATTCTTGGTTAGACCCAATATCTAAAATAAAAAACAGGATATTCTGTCAATTCTCTCTGAGATTTGGTAGTGATTTATACAAAACGGAAAGATGCTTCTGCCCTATCCCTGTTTTAACTAGTCCTCAATTAGGTCCAATGACTAAGCCCGGCCTCTGGAGTTGAGTTCTGCCTCCTACCCTACTTCGTTGTAATGAAATGCACCTAACCAATTCTCTGCTTAGGCCTTTAACCTGAGTACGACACAATCACACACACACACACACACACACACATTCAGGCAGGCAGAGTTTTCTTAGAGTTTTACTTGATGTAGAAGAAATAATAGGACTCTATACAGCTTCTGAACTATGAACTGTTGGTGTTAAAACTGCTGTTGTGCTAATGGTACATTCAAGATTTTGATAAAGAATCAATTAAAAATGTATTGCTTTTCTCATTACAAATTATTTAAGGGGTTTCAATGTATAAAAATTATTTTCATCATGACCAAAAACAGAGTAAACTACTTATAATGATCAGAGAGTTGCAATAGATAACCCCCTTTTCAAACTGGATGTGACATAGTATAATTTTTAGCAGAAACAAACAATAATTTGCAAAAGTAAGCAAGGAATCATCTTGTGTAGAAAGTGAAAATTTAATTACTTTTATCATAATGGACCAGAATAATAGTTTTTTATGTTATTAAATAAAACTTCTAATTCTTGGTGTTTTTATATCAAACATATGGATAATACTAAGCTATTAGGTAATAATTTTCCACTAAAAGTCCAAGTGATTAAAATAATTATTTCAGAGATTAATTTTAATCATAATCATGTATCAATTTAAAATAACTCTTATGAAGATTTATTATCCTTTTCTGGTTATAAGTTCTTTTGTGACGAAACTACAGGAATACTTAAAAATTACATGTATATCAGTTGACGTTTTGTAAAATAAAATGTCCCCATTACTGTTCAATCACTTAACAAAAAAGGGAAAGTGTAACTTCAATGAGACTTCTTGAAGTAAAGTATTTTGCTATGCGTTTATGTATTTACAAAAACTCTACTGTAGCTCTGTCACATTTTTATGAGAAGAATATGAGAGACACAATATAAAAACTGTTGATTTCATAGTCTGTTAATGGTAGAATGTTTGATATTATTAAAAAGTGCAAGCATTTGTAATTTCCCCTAAAAAGTGGCAAACAATGATCTACTTTACTTCTTTATTTTCTCCTCAACTTTGTCTTAAACTATTCTACAAACTACACTAAATTGATCTAAAGTGGTGTGAAATTAATAAATAAATCAAGAATCAGTGAGTCTCCTGGAGTCCGCTTGGTAGAAATTCAATAGAATGATAAAGGAAAAATGCCTAAAACAGTATCGTAACTTAATAATCAACAGCCTGAGCTATTGTTTTTATTATTGATATCAGGATGTGTGGATTTACCTCCAAACATACAGTTTTTAACCGAGAATCTAAAGAGTCACATCCTTGAAAGGCATAGGGATGCCCAGAGTCATAAAAATGGGTTTTCCAGAGTCCCTTAATTGTGAGAAAGTTTGTATTGCCTCTCACTGTGCGACAATAAAAAACTTGAATGGGATGATGTGACAGAAATAATATTTCTAATGCATAGGGGAATAGATAGTGTTTTTCACTCAATGGCATAAAACAATGCAATAGTTTTCTATGTAAGAGATGTAGGCAGTTTGTCTTTGTCAAAAGGACTTTCCTAAGCGATTTGCACAGATCACAAAAAGAAGTGGGAAATATATGGCAAAGTAGATGCTGGACGTGATGGATGTACCAGCCAAACCTAGTAGAGTGTAAAAGAACAAAAGCAAAATAATAACAATAAGAATAATCATAATCATAATAAAAGAGAAAAAAGGAAAAGAAGTGTTGTCAACTAGAAATGAAGAACTGAAACCTTTTTTATGGATTCTGGGAACAAAGTCAGCTGTATAATTACCTCTGCTAACATGAATGATAGTCAGCTGTATAATTACCTCTGCTAACATGAATGATATTGCAACATAGGTTTGATAGAAATGATTAGTTGATACAAAAAGTAATAAATATAAAATGAAATTCGATCATTCCTCAATACAATGTAGTTTCAGCTTCATTTCTTATATTCCAAGGATTTGTTTCTTATTATATTAATTGCTTGAAAAAAAAGATACGTGATTAATCATAATAAGCTGAACATAGTAGCTAATTCTCATTAATAATACATATTAATGTGTTTAATAATTGAAATAAGTAATAAACAGCAAAATAGTTTTATATCTGGAACATAATGAGGTCTAGCTTATGTGACACAAAATTTTTAAAATAGAAACTATTTTTGTAAATTTTACAAAAAGGACATAAAGTCTAGTTATTTACTGGGGTTTACTGAGTAGCTAGGGAAATGGCTAGGATCAGAAACTTGGTGATGATTCTTGTTAAATATGTGTGCATCTGTGTGTGTGTGTGTGTGTGTCTGTGTGTGTGTGTGTGTGACAGAGAGAGAGAGAAGAGAGAAAAACAGAGAGGAAGAGAGAAAGACTCATAAAGCCTACTTTAATGTTTTGCTTTTACTTTAAAAATGTACCTTTTCATAGCCAGTGTATGATATGTTCAGGTGACATCCAGAATCTTTCATTTCAATTGCCAATGAGCTCCAATTACCCTATTTAAAACTAGTTTCTAAGGGACATTAATAATAGTTAATATAGACTGATTGTAAAGTTGCTGAGCAATTAAACTATAAATATGTATTAGACAACTGCTGTAAATTTATCAGTGGAATATTTGCCGTGACCCCATTTTACGTTTTCAGGTAAATATCTAACCACACATTCTTTAACATTGTATGATCCAACTATAAAACTATTTGCAATTTTCTTATTTACTTCACAGTCTTTATTGCCTCCAGATCTCCACAAATGCCAGTTCCTCTACTGTTTTTTTTTTCCCTTGCTAAGTTTAGTGGATGATTAAGGTCTTAGTGTACATGCTGCTTTTCAGACCCTCAAAATTTGGGCTAAGCATATTCTCCTATAAGGATCAATAGTATGATGTGTTAACCCCTTTATAACAATTGTCTATGCGCTTTCTTGTCTCTCTTGTCAGGCTGTGAGTTCTTTCTAGAACAGGCACATTTTCTGCAATGTCAAAGTCCCACTGTCTAGTAATATAGAACCCAATACAAAACAAGTGTTCAATAGAGAAATGTTATATAAATGAATTGGTGAGGAGATGAAACAGATATGTATGTGGCACATACATTAATGTTAGGAAAAGAAAGTACTATTTACATTAGTACCACATATTTATTAAACAATTTTATATTCTTTTTTCTATTAAATTATATCAACATTTTACAAATGAACTTCAGAGAGATTAACTCCTCTCATATTTAGCTAGTATATTGAGATTGACACATACATACAACAGAACAATAAACGTCAAATGTAACCATGTGTAAAATGAATCTTCTGATCAAATGTTTTATATATGCGTATATATTTGTGTGTGTATATATGTGTGTGTGTGTGTGTGTGTGTGTATATATATATATATATATACACAAAAAAAAATAGATGTGAGAGGGAAGTTTAGATTAGGGAGAGAAAGTTCCATGTCACTGATCATTAGAGAAATGCAAATTAAAACCGCAATGAGAGACCATCTCTCACTAGTCAGAATGGTTATTACTAAAAAGTAAAAAAAACAACAGATGTTGGTGAAGTTGCAGGATAAAGAGAACACTTATATGTTGTTGGTGGGATTATAAATTAGTTCAACAATTGTGGAAAGCATTGTAGCAATTCCTCCAACAGCTAAAAGCAGAACTACCACTCAACCCCGCAACCCCATTATTAGGTATATACCCAAATAAAAATAAATCATTCTACCCTAAAGACATACACACGAATGCTTATTCCAGTACTATTCATAATAGCAGAGACATGGAATCAACTTAAATGCCCATCAATGACAGATCGTATAAAGAATATATGGTACATATACACCATGGAATACTATGCAGCCATAAATAGAATGAGGTTATGTCTTATTTGGGAACATGGATGGAGTTGGGGCCATTATCCTTAGCAAAATAACACAGGAACAGAAAACCAAACACTGCATGTTCTAACTTATAAGTAGGAGCTAAGTTATGAGAACTCATGGACAGAAAGAAAGGAACAACAGACACTGGAGCCTACTTGAGGATGGAAGGTAGGAGGAAGGAGAGGAACAGAAAAAATAGTTACTAGGCTTAGCACCTGGGTGAGAAAATAATCTGTACAACAAACCTCCATGATACAAGTTTACCTATATAACAAACCTGCACATGTACACCTGAACCTAAAGTAAAAGTTAAAGAAAAAGAAAAAAAAGATCGAATGATGTAACATTATCCAGACAGAGTAGTAAAATATTGTAGACAGCAATGAGACAGTACACTTAACAAACTAGAACAGAGTGAACAAACCTTTTGTAAAACGCCACATAATAAATAATACGAAAGTAGCCATAGACAACATGTAAGTAAATGAATATGGTTGTGTTCCTATAAAGCTTTTTTAAGAAACAAAAACAGGCAATGGGCTGAATTGTGCCTGCATGCTGTAATTTGCAGACACCTGGACTGGAGGAAACTGCATAAATAGAGGTACTCTCTGGGAAAAAGGAGAGATTCTACATGAATCCTCAAGGATTAGATAAACCAACAGCAGATAGTAATTAACTAGCTCCATCTGGTTTCTAAAGAGAACTATCATCTGGCCACCTCTCCTCCTGACCCACCTAATGAAACATAATTCGTGTATCAATCTGTAAGAACATTTACCCTACTCACAGACATTTTTAAAACTCCTAAACCAACCGCTCAAAGTCCCACAAAAATGCAAGACCTGAGAAATAAGTATTTATGCACTGTATGGTACTATTGTATGATTTTAATTATGACTGTAAAATGAATATTTAATAGATCCTTTGCATTTCTGAGAGAAATTAGGCAAACCTATTTTATTCCTTGTCTTTCAGTAATTTTGTTTTAATTTCCCTATAGAGAATGTAGAAATAACTGTATTTGATGAAATTTTATCTCAGCATAGTCAAAAGAATTGTAAAATTATATGCTTTATGTGCTTTCATAATCTCTGTTAACTATCAAAACCCAGTATATTATTAAATAATAACACAGTAGAGAACTGTGTGTTTTCATGTAATTTTATTTTATATATTTTAATTGTATACTTTAAAATTTTGTGATATAGAATTATAAATCATAACACATACTCAAATCAATATTGGTCATTACTAAATACTTATCTTAAGTTGCTTTCCTAATAGCTGATAAAATAATTATCTTTATTATGAAACCAAAATTGAAAAGTGATAAAATTCTAAAGAATGATATAAATTATGAAATACTCCTATATTATCTAATTGAATAAAATGAATAAGGGAATTTCTGATTTCCATCATCAGTGCATGACTTCTTGCTATCTGATGCTTAAAGAATTTTCTGTTAAATACAGCTAAAGCTGTACTAGACATATATAATATCCTTTGAAAATAAAGTCCGAAAACATCAAGGAAGCCCCCAAACCACTGCAATACTTACCAATTTAATTATAAAATACATAAAAACTTAAGGTCTTAAACAGACTTATGTTAAAATAATTACACAGTCATAAAGATAAAATTTTAATATTATAATTTTATCCTGGTGAAATTCTCATCACTTTATTATCTCAACAATTAAATTTTATATAAAATATTTAAAAATTACTTTTAACTTTCAACAATGTATTGACATAAGCTAGATGTCAATATGTTTTTCTTCTTTTACAATTTACTAGATTGGATTAAAATGAATCCTAAAGAAGTGTATTAAGTAGATACGTATATATCAACCAAAATAATAGTGGACATTAACAAAAAAACACACATATATTACATTTTAAAGAAATTATAGTATTTGTTCTAAATTGCACCCAAACAGTCATGGGAATCCAGAATCCAAGAAGTTGAAGACAAATGAAATTAATTCATGTACATACTCCGTATTCAGGATGTAAACAACCAAAATATTTGCACACAAGCTTTTATTTGGGGAGAAAACTGGTCTCACTGCTGTTAGGAACTAGAATCTTTTCCTCACTCCTCAGTGTACTCCTAAAATACCATCCACTAGAAATCAACAGACTCCTGTAAAAACAACGCTGACTTGCAGGATAACTGCAGAATGGCAAATTGCATAATCAATGAATTTTTGTCAGTGTGCTTATGAGTATAAATATTGTGAATTTAATTAAATTAATGTCCAAGATATTGCATTACTAAAGCAACTGTTCCAAGCTACAGTCCTCCTGTAACAACTGTCACAGCCACCCTGTGTAATGTCCTGGGTCCTGTGAACTAGGGATAAAGAGGTAGTTATCGCAGATGAGCCCTTTGACACTGTCTGACCTGGATCATAATTATCGGTGCCTGCATCTTCAGAGGACATATTTCTAGATGATTTCTAGTCACTTTATCTGTGTTCTTATTTATATACTGTGATTTGATGTACTAATTCAGTTTCCTGTGGACCACTGTATAATTTTACAGGAGGCACAGCATGAAAATCAAACCTTGTTTTTGTAGTATTGCTGTGAAATAAAAAAGAATGCCACTCTTATTTGAAAAAAAAAAAAAAGATTATTGGAAACAAGGAATCAAAACTGTGGACTTTTTATAACCTGATGGTAATTGGCTACAATTTGCTATTAATTTATATGCATCTACCATCTTAGAACTGGCCACTCTATGAGTGGCCATGAGCAAATGGCAGTGGCATCACCTGGTAGCTTTTTAAGAACAGTAGAATCTCAGGCTGCACCCCAAAACTACAACTTTTCTAGAATATTTTACTGCCACCCATAAGCTATTCACATTTCCTGAGCAACAACTCTATTTCATACCCTGTACTAAATGATGGGAACAAGGTAAATTATCTCTGGTGCCTGCAATTGAAGGAGCTCATGGCCCAGTGAAAAAGACAGCAGGAACTTAGGGTGATATTTGATGGAAAAAATGTGAAATAAAGAATAAAGAAGAATTACATTTGTTCCCTTCTGGTGGTCAGAAAACCGGAGATATTGTGTCACCTTATTGTTCTTCGAACAGGGTGTATCTTTATGAGATTACAGTAAGGTATTTATTAAACTCCTTGCTTTCAGGGAAAGTACACCAAAGCTGAGCCTTTATTTATCAGGAAATGAACATAGTTTCTTTACTGGATGACATATCACCACAATAATTTCCTACAGTTTTTGATTGATCAATATATTCAATTTTATATATTTATATATTTTTTACTTTTTAAGCTTTTTATTTTGAAATAATTTTAAACACAAAGGAAAGTTAAGATTTGTCAAATATTAACAGTTGTCCTATTTTTCCATGCATTTTTCTTTTTATTTTGTGTGTATTTTTGATATTTGTTATTATTTGCAAAGCCATTTGAAAATAAGCTGCAGACATGCTTAAGAACATCAATAAGTTCAGGGTGATTTCCTAAAGAAAAAATATTGCATAATCATTGTAAAATTAATTATTAAAATAAGGCCCATTTTAGAGCAATAAAATATTAATGTCTGATACGTAGACATTAAAATTTTGACATATATATCTCTGTAACATCCTTTACAGCTATTTTGTTGAGCTCCAGATCCTACGATCTAGATCACACGTTGTGTTTGGTTGTCTTATCTCTTTGTCTTTATTTGGAGGAGTTCCTTTGTCTTTATCTTTAAAGTCATTGAAATTGTAGAAGAACAAACACAAGTTAGTGTGTAGAATGTAGCCTAATGTGATTTTACTTTATATTTTATCATGAAGGATCCAGGTTATAAATTTTGGTCAGGAATAAGAAATATGCAACATGCCTTCTCAGTGCATCTCATCAGGAGGCATATAATGTCTATTTGTCCAATTGTTACTGATGTTAACTTTGATTTTTGGTTATAGATGTGTCCACCAGCTTTTGCCATTATGAAGTCCCTCTTTTTCTCTTTGTAATTAATGAAGAACTGTTAGTTTATAATGGCATTTGTGTATGTTTCTTGGAATAAATACTAAAAGAATTTATTTATAAGAAAATTCAATATGATTATTAAATAATCTCCTTGGTCTATGGTTATCTAGTTTGACTTTATTAAACAAAATTATTCTGTAGATGTAAAAATGTCATATATAAATTTTTATTATTACTACATTTTTATAACTTGTAAAAATTTCAAAAATCTAAGGTTCATGTTATTTGTTATCATATAATTTAATAACCAAAAGTCATGAGTCATCCTAGGTAATTTTGCTTTAAAAAAAGATAATTATTTATTTATTTATTTATTTATTATTCATTTATTTTTTGAGACAGAGTCTTGCTCTGTCGCCAGGCTGGAGTGCAGTGGCATAATCTTGGCTCACTGCAACCTCTGCCTCCCAGGTTCAAGCGATTCTCTTGTCTCAGTCTCCCAAGTAGCTGGGACTACAGGCACTTGCCACCACGCCCAGCTAATTTTTGTATTTTTAGTAGAGATGGGGTTTCACCATGTTGGCCAGGATGGTCTTGATCTCTTGACCTTGTGATCCACCTCCTCGGCCTCTCAAAGTGTGGGGATGTCAGGCGTGCGCCACTGTGCCCGTCCAGAAAAGATAATTTATAAAAATACCAGATAACTTAA
The DNA here is from genome assembly GCF_028885625.2 of Pongo pygmaeus. NCBI lineage: Eukaryota > Metazoa > Chordata > Mammalia > Primates > Hominidae > Pongo > Pongo pygmaeus. The sequence continues at coordinate 105,439,971 of NC_072377.2, forward strand.
TCTGAAAAGACTTGAAATCAATGTATTTGTTATGTCATTTATATTTGTATGACTTCATTATTTTAATAACCATATAAAATATAAGCATTAGAATTCTTAGGTTCTGAAAACTACCAATTAAAATTTCATAGACAATATATTAAAAAGTAAAAATAGGTATTTAGAAACATATTTATTAAGATTTTTTAAAAACTATATTGGAAAATAATAACTTGCATTCCCTTATACTTTAAGTGAAGTACTTCAACTTAGAAAAATAAGAATGTTTTAACTTGTGCAATTTTACCTTGAGTTTAAAAAGTTTCTCAGGCTATGGCTGGTCCCAGCTTATTATAAGACAGAGATGAGTGCAAAAAATTAGCCAGAATTCACTGGTAAAACTCCATGTTGTTTCGTTGCAATTTAGGAAATCATTGAGCTTTGTATCACTTTGAATAGACTGTCATTCTTCCTTCCTAACAGTGCATGAACAGGAATAATCATTTATAATAAGTGGGCCATTCTTCAATAAAAGATTTCTCCAATGGGGGCTAGGATAGAGAGCTCTGCTCCACTGAAGCAATCACAGCTGTCCTTGGATGTCCTCAGCACTCCGCACACAGTCTCAGTAGAAGGAGCAGAGGAATTACACTGATCAAATTTCAATTTTTTATCTCCTTCCTGTTAAGCAAGGCAGCAAAATATTATTAACCCTCCAGTACCACTTATTCAGTACCTTAGGGTATTCCTGTTGAAGAGACATTTCTCTGTTTATAAACCTAAACACTTCTTTTTATGCACATGAGTCTTCTAATACCAAATTAATAACTTCTCAACACTTCCATTCTTGCTTTCCTGTATATGTTCCAACTTAAAAAGCTAAGATAAAGTTTCAGGTCATATACTGAATAAGCATTGTTTACTAAAGATTAATCTTAGCAGCACTTGAAGATTAGAAAATATAACAAAATCAAAGAAATAATTCTATCAATGTTAAACTTTCGTCACATGAAAACTTAATTTCAATCCTAATTTCTCAAGCATTGTGATCCTAAATTTACAAATGTTTCTCCATTCATCTTTAGACATATTGAAATTTCCTTTTAAAGATTAGATTCTTCTCCATTTTCTTTTTGTTCCTTTGCAATCTTTGTGCTTGTTCAGAAGAATCAGGAATGCTATGTTCAAAGTTCTATTTCTGAAATAGAGCTAATTAGCAAGTGGAGTCAGTATTAGAACACACAGAGACAGAGAGGGTCTAGAGTCGTTCACTTTACTACCTGATTATTCAGCCTTCTTATTTGACAGCTCTAGAGAAAAGTTATTCTCAAGCTTTATGAGGAATTAACACACCAGACTAAGATAAGTGGATATTCTTGAGCTATTTATCTTTATAATATAGCAAAATATTTTCTGTTGGTTTATTTGCGTTTTGCCTCATTAGGCTCTATATTTTAGTTTTCATTTTCATGAGCTTAACATTCTAGCTATTAATTTTACATATTATTAATTTTAATTGGACATAAGTAGTTTAGCTAGTGAAAGAAAGCAAGTATTTTGAAAAATTAGTACTACATCCTACAAATTATCATTATGATTCTTTAATAGAATAAAGATCAACTTTCTGTATTTCAAATCTTTCTTCAGTTTACAAAATTAGACACAAACATAGGTGATTTAGTCATAGTTCAATTATGAATGAATATTTAATTTAAATAGTGTCGGATAATTTTATGTTACCCATGTATTGGTAACTCTTCAACTACAGCCTGTGAGATATAAATTCAAATAGTTTCAAGATCTTTGACAATGTAAACTCTCCCAGAATAGGCATAGGCATTATTGTACACATGTGCATATATATATATATACAAAATAGGAAACATATATTTGGTGATATTTATATATGTGGATAGATGGTTGTATACAGTTTATTTCATGTTAAATATATTGCTAAATATTACATATTTTTGAAACATTTACTAGTGTTGCATCAGTTACCTGATTACTGATCAACAAAATACCTCCAAATTCAATGGATGAAAAAGAACTAACCTTTTATCACCTCCTGAATCATAAGCCAATAATTCAGAATGAGGTCAACTAGTCCTTCTAGTGTCCACAGATCTTCCTTACATCTGTCTACATCTATCATTAGCAGCTAGTTCTTTGATCTGTTTCTGGACATTGGCTAGCAGTGAGCTGGGGTGCAGTTTCTCACCATTTTATAGGCTAGACTAAGTTTTTTTTTTTTTCTTATAAAGGAGGCTGAGTTCAAAGAGAAAAAATGAAACCACAAAAGACTTTTCAATGTTTAGAATTTAAACTGTCTAATGCTAGTCTTACCATGCTCATTTGTTGAAAGTAAGTCACACAGCCAGAACAGATTTAAGAAGTGAGAAAATAGTGCAGACTATTGCAGGTCCTCTTGTTGGGAGAACCTACAAAGGCAAATTGTAAATGATGTACAAATGAGAAAACCATTGATCCTGACAAATGCTGCTATCAAACTACCACAAAAGTGGTACTTAGTAATTACTAAAATGTAATTACAAATGGCTGTTGTAAAAATAGACACCTTACAACAGTATTTTCTTTTTTACTTGTTAAAGTTGTATTAACTGACAAATACAAATTATAAATATTGATTAGTAACAGGATGTTTTGAAATACATATACACATTGTGAATGGCTGAATCAAGCTATTTAATATATGCATTAACTCACATACTTAGCCATGTTTTTTGTGGTGAACACTTAACTTTAGTCACCGTCATGTACAAGAGATCTCTTGAACTTATTTCTTCTGTCTAAATGAAATTGTATGCCCTTTGACCAACATTTCCCATATTACCTTCCCTCAACACCTCACCCCAGCCCCTGCTAACCACCAATTTACTGTTTCTATGGGTTTCACTTTTTTAAGTTACACATATATAAGTGAGATCACAGGGTCTTTGGCTTTCTGTGCTTGGCTTATTTCACTTAACATAATGTCCTCCAGGTTCATTTATGTAATTGCACATGACAAATTTTCCCTCTTTTTAAAGGCACAATGACATTCCATTGTGTATATGTTAATTTTTTATTTTCATTTTATCAATCTAATCATTCATTGATGGACACTTAGTATGATACCATATCTTGGCTATTGTGAGTAATGCTGCAATAAACATAGGAGTGCTAACACTTTATCTACATATTAATCATGTCCTTTAGATATACACCCAGTAGTGGGATTGCTGGATCTTACTATATTCTATATTTAATTTTTGCAGAGATTTTAGATTTTTTACTATGCTTTAGATATGTTTGAATATATCATCTAAAAATGCATATAACTTTTTCTAGTATTTTGTAATAGTTTTACTTCTAATGTTTTTTCTTTTTCTATTGCAAAAGCCAGAAGTTTCAAAACAATATTGAAAAACACTGGTTGCAGCAGGTCTCCTCAAAGTTTTCCTTAGGAATTTCATGGATTAAATGGCAAATATGTGTTATTTGGATTGTATTTGCTTTCTATATAATTTCCGAGTACAAAAATCAACTTAATAACAAAGATGATTACATGTACATTATGAATATGATTATTTCAATATGCTGAAAATAGTTCTTTTTTTCTTTCAAATAGCCTTTGAATAGTGTACTTTATTATACAGGGTTCCAACGAGGGACAAAATACACTCTGAATCAGCATAATTCAAAGAGTATTACAAAAATAAATCACAAAGGGTACTATAGAAACCTTGGACTAGTAGCAGGCAAACACTCACTACTCTTAAGCCTGTGGTGAAAAGGATTTTTCCCAAAAAATCCATAGCAATATCTGGGGGTCTTGAAATACTTTCACATGGTTTGGCTCTGTGTTCCCACCCAAATCTCACCTTGAATTGCAATCCCCATGTGTTGGAGGAGGGGTCTGGTTGGGGGTGTTGGATCATGGGGGCAGTTTCCATTGGTTTAACACCATCCTCCTAGTGCTGTCTTGTGACGGAATTCTCATAAGATCTGTTTGTTAAGAAGAAAGTATATAGCACCTCCTCCTTCACTCTGTCTCTCCTGCTGCACATTCTACCATATGAAGCACATTCTACCATATGAAGATGTGCTTGCTTCCTTTTCCACCTTCCACCATGATTGCAAGTCTTCTGAGGCCTCTCAGCCATGCTTTCTCTACGGCCTGCAGAACTGGAACTGTGAGTCAATTAAACCTCATTTCTTCATAAATTACCCAGTCTCAGGTAGTTCTTTGTAACACTGTGAGAAGAGACTAATACACACTTCTAGCATCTCCTCACTCCCCAGTTAAAATAATCCATTTTCTCTCTTAAAACTGGCCAGGACTTGGCTTCAAAAAATAAAATGGAGTAGGTGATGCTTCAAGATTTCTGAGGCTAGATTATAAAAGGCACTGGGGCTTCTGTCTAATCTCTATCTCTATTTTTCTCTGTCTCTCTCTGTATGCGTCTGTCTGTCTATCTGTCTCTCTCTCTGTCTTTCAGTCAGGGTACTCACATTTGAATCCAAGAACCATGATGTGAGAAAGCTCAGGCTATTTGGAGGGCTTCATGAAGGTGTTCTTGTGTAAAGTTAAAGTTCCAGCTGGGAGCCAGCATCAAACATCAGAGTATAAAAGCTTTCAGATAATTCCAGACCCTGGTGATTTACTCTTCCTGAGTTTTAAAATATTTCATCAGAGGCCTTAGACGTCATGAACCAGAGACAACCTAAACCTACTCTGCCATGTCTGGATCAATGGCTCACAGGATCTGTGAACCTAGTAAATGGTTATTTTACATTAGTAAGTGTTGAAGTAATTCAATATGCAACTAATGGAGACCAAAGGAAAGGAGGGGGGTTGTTTTTAGAACTAGAGAAAAAGAAAATTACATAGGGTCATCCATATTGAATGGAAGATAACAGCCAACCCACGACAAACACATTGGGAGAGAGTCGAGGTAATCAGCACTCTGACCTCAATCTGGTATCTCTTCTTTCAGTTTCTGATGGGGATCATCATTATTTTAACCTAGACAGAAGACAAACGCCATGGGAACCTTGTTGATATAGCTCATACAGCTCAGCTTCTTAGGCAGAAGGCAAGGTGGAGAAGTATGCAGAATGTATCTTGAGCCACAAATTAATGATTCCAAACACATGTACCACATGCAACTTTCCAAAGAAATTTTCCCTGAAGCAAAGCAGTCTAAAAGGCAAACACAATAGGAGAGATGAATACTGTTTATTGTGAATGGAAACCTTAATTCTATGCCACATTGATATTTATGCTGGCATTCTGAGATCAGGGAAAAAAAGACAAATTGAAATGTGTTCTGTGACTTCATGAGAATAAGAAACTCCTTACTAACAAAGGTAATGAAAAAATTATAATTGTCTAACATTAAAAAAGACTATTTTTTACTTCAATTTTTACTAGGAGTTTATGATGAAAGTTAAAAAATAATTTTAATTTATATTTATCTATTGACATGATGAGCAATATAAATTGGCAAATATGGTTAGAAATTAGAGGTAGTATTATATGTATGGCAGCATCAATGCCATATTATGAGTCACATAGAATTGTTATATTAGAAATATTTTTCAAGGCATTATACACTGTGCTATGGTTCAGCAATGTATCCTAGGATAAAGAATGTATTCTGTAGCTACTAACTCACCTTTTGTGTCCTTCTATTCTCCCTAGAATTTGTAATAGTATAAAGAGATCATTCCTACACAAATGTTTGCAGTGCAAATGATTCAACATTCTGTATTGGTTGGTTAAATAGCAAAGAACAGAAGCATGCTATTTCTGTTCTGATTGGTCCAAAACAGAAAAATATAGTAATCTTTGTTTTTGTTTTGTTAGAAGAAGATGGCAATCTTTGTTTATTTTTCTTGTTTATTTTGTTATGATTTCAAATACCATAGGTATGCTTGCCTTTATAGCTTTTAATTTCTGTTTAGATCCTCTCTCCTTCTCTCTCCCACACACATAACCCTACATACACATACATAGAAATGACTATGCCCTAATAACACTTTTTAGCTGTTTCTTGAAATAACACATTTATAAGTATAGAAAAAAAATTATAAAGGAAGGTGCATGTGAAAAACAAAAGTCTTTTCCCACTATATCCAAAATTGTTAGCCACAAAAGTAGTCATTGTTAATTTTATTTTGCAAAAATTGTTACTTTTGTCTATATATGTATGCATCTGTCATGTTATTTTCCTTACACATTCCACTGCAATTTTCTTTCATCAATTTTGCAATACATCTGAAATATCACCTAATTTGAAAAAACTAATTGCTTAAAATGACTATATATTATCTAGTTTAAGGTTATGTCATAATGTAGCAGACCTCTAACTCTTTGCTTAATATGTTAATGAGAAATGATCTGTATTAAAATACAATATCTATTATTGAAATTTAAAATACGGACTCATATAATTTATATTTAACATCAAAAACTGATAATTAAAATAATGTTTATTAAGATGCTACGTTAAAACCGAGACTGTCTTTGTAACTGTGGGATAGGCCAAGATTTTTTAGAGCACGAAAAGGAGGAACTGTAAAACAAAAGATAATTTGATATTTTGGACTCTGATATAATACGGTAATATTTTTAGTTTATCAAAGGATGCAGTAGTAAACATTGTTAATACAGATTAGAACAAAAATCTTCAGGAGCCAAGATGGCCGAATAGGAACTGCTCCAGTCTACAGCTCCCAGCGTGAGCCATGCAGAAGATGGGTGATTTCTGCATTTCGAACTGAGGAACTGGGTTCATCACATGGGGGAGTGCCGGACAGTGGGTGCAGGACAATGGGTGCAGCACACCGTGTGTGAGCCAAAGCAGGGCGAGGCATCGCCTCACCTGGGAAGCACAAGGGGTCAGGGAATTCCCTTTCCTAGTCAAAGAAAGGGGTGACAGACAGCACCTGGAAAATTGGGTCACTCCCACCCTAATACTGCACTTTTCCAATGGACCTAACAAACGGCACACCAGAAGATTATATCCCGCACCTGGCTCAGAGAGTCCTATGCCCACAGACCCTCTCTCATTGCTAGCACAGCAGTCTGAGATCAAACTGCAAGGCGGCAGCGAGGCTGGGGGAGGGGCGCCCGCCATTGCCCGGGCTTGAGTAAGTAAACAGAGCGGCTGGGAAGCTTGAACTGGGTGGAGCCCACCACAGCTCAAGGAGGCCTGCCTGCCTCTATAGGCTCCACCTCTGGGGGCAGGGCACAGACAAACAAAAGATAGCAATAACCTCTGCAGACTTAAATGTCCCTGACTGACAGCTTTGAAGAGAGTAGTGGTTCTCTCAGCATGCAGCTTGATATCTGAAAACGGGCGGACTGCCTCCTCAAGTGGGTCCCTGACCCCTGAGTAGCCTAACTGGGAGGCACCCCCCAGTAGGGGAGGACTGACACCTCAGCCGGGTACTCCTCTGAGACAAAACTTCCAGAGGAACGATCAGGCAACAGCATTTGTGGTTCACCAATATCCACTGTTCTGCAGCCACCACTGCTGATACCCAGGCAAACAGGGTCTGGAGTGGACCTCCAGCAAAATCCAACAGACCTGCAGCTGAGGGTCCTGACTGTTAGAAGGAAAACTAACAAACAGAAAGGACATCCACACCAAAAACCCATCTGTACGTCACCATCATCAAAGACCAAAGGTAGATAAAACCACAAAGATGGGGAAAAAGCAGAGCAGAAAAACTGGAAACTCTAAAAATCAGAGCACATCTCCTCCTCCAAAGGAATGCAGATCCTCACCAGTAACGGAACAAAGCTGGACGGAGAATGACTTTGATGAGTTGAGAGAAAAACGGTTCAGAAGATCAAACTACTCCGAGCTAAAGGAGGAAGTTCAAACCCATCGCAAAGAAGTTAAAAACTTTGAAAAAAAATTGGACGAATAGATAACTAGAATAACCAAGGCAGAGAAGTCCTTAAAGGACCTGACGGAGCTGAAAACCATGGCACGAGAACTACATGACGAATGCAAAAGCCTCAGTAACTGATGCGATCAACTGGAAGAAAGGGTATCAGCGATGGAAGATGAAATGAATGAAATGAAGCGTGAAGAGAAGTTTAGAGAAAAAAGAATAAAAAGAAATGAACAAAGCCTCCAAGAAATATGGAACTATGTGAAAAGACCAAATCTACGTCTAACTGGTGTACCTGAAAGTGATGGGGAGAATGGAACCAAGTTGGAAAACACTCTGTAGGATATTATCCAGGAGAACTTCCCCAATCTAGAAAGGCAGGCCAACATTCAAATTCAGGAAATACAGAGAACGCCACGAAGATACTCCTCGAGAAGAGCAACTCCAAGACACATAATTGTCAGATTCACCAAAGTTGAAATGAAGGAAAAAATGTTAAGGGCAGCCAGAGAGAAAGGTCGGGTTACCCTCAAAGGGAAGCCCATCAGACTAACAGCAGATCTCTCGGCAGAAACCCTACAAGCCAGAAGAGAGTGGGGGCCAATATTCAACATTCTTAAAGAAAAGAATTTTCAACCCAGAATTTCATATCCAGCCAAACTAAGCTTCATAAGTGAAGGAGAAATAAAATACTTTACAGACAAGCAAATGCTGAGAGATTTTGTCACTGCCAGACCTGCCCTAAAAGAGCTCCTGAAGGAAGCGCTAAACATGGAAAGGCACAACCGGTACCAGCCACTACAAAATCATGCCAAAATGTAAAGACCATCAAGACTGGGAAGAGACTGCATCAACTAACGAGAAAAATAACCAGCTAACATCATAATGACAGGATCAAATTCACACATAACAATATTAACTTTAAATGTAAATGGACTAAATCCTCCAATTAAAAGACACAGACTGGCAAATTGGATAAAGACTCAAGACCCATCAGTGTACTGTATTCAGGAAACCCATCTCACGTGCAGAGACACACATAGGCTCAAAATAAAAGGATGGAGGAAGATCTACCAAGCAAATGGAAAACAAAAACAGGCAGGGGTTGCAATCCTAGTCTCTGATAAAACAGACTTTAAACCAACAAAGATCAAAAGAGACAAAGAAGGCCATTACATAATGGTAAAGGGATCAATTCAACAAGAAGAGCTAACTAACCTGAATAGATATGCACCCAATACAGGAGCACCCAGATTCATAAAGCAAGTCCTGAGTGACCTACAAAGAGACTTAGACTCCCACACAATAATAATGGGAGACTTTAACACCCCACTGTCAACATTGGACAGATCAATGAGACAGAAAGTTAAAAAGGATATCCAGGAATTGAACTCAGCTCTGCACCAAGCAGACCTAATAGACATCCACAGAACTCTCCACCCCAAATCAACAGAATATACATTCTTTTCAGCACCACACCACACCTATTCCAAAATTGACCACATACTTGGAAATAAAGCTCTCCTCAGCAAATGTAAAAGAACAGAAATTATAACAAACTGTCTCTCAGACCACAGTGCAATCAAACCAGAACTCAGGATTAAGAAACTCACTCAAAACCGCCAACTACATGGAAACTGAACAACCTGCTCTTGAATGACTACTGAGTACATAACGAAATGAAGGCAGAAATAAAGATGTTCTTTGAATCCAACGAGAACAAAGATACAACATACCAGAATCTCTGGGACACATTCAAAGCAGTATGTAGAGGGAAATTTATAGCACTAAATGCCCACAAGAGAAAGCAGGAAAAATCCAAAATTGACACCCTAACATCACAATTAAAAGAACTAGAAAAGCAAGAGCAAACACATTCAAAAGCTAGCAGGAGGCAAGAAATAACTAAGATCAGAGCAGAACTGAAAGAAACAGAGACACAAAAAACCCTTCAAAAAATCAATGAATCCAGGAGACGGTTTTCTGAAAAGATCAACAAAATTGATAGACCACTAGCAAGACTAATAAAGAAGAAAAGAGAGAAGAATCAAATAGATGCAATAAAAAATGACAAAGGGGATATCACCACCGATCCCATAGAAATACAAACTACCACCAGAGAATACTATAAACAACTCTACACAAATAAACTAGAAAATCTAGAAGAAATGGATAAATTCCTCAACACATACACCCTCCCAAGACTAAACCAGGAAGAAGGTGAATTTCTGAATAGACCAATAACAGGCTCTGAAATTGAGGCAATAATTAACAGCTTACCAACCAAAAAAAGTCCAGGACCAGAGGGATTCACAGCCGAATTCTACCAGAGGTACAAGGAGGAGCTGGTACCATTCCTTCTGAAACTATTCCAATCAATAGAAAAAGAGGGAATCCTCCCTAACTCATTTTATGAGGCCAGCATCATCCTGATTCCAAAGCCGGGCAGAGATACAACCAAAAAAGAGAATTTTAGACCAATATCCTTGATGAACATTGATGAAAAATCCTCAACAAAATACTGGCAAACCGAATATAGCAACACATCAAAAAGCTTATCCACCATGATCAAGTGGGCTTCATCTCTGGTATGCAAGGCTGGTTCAACACACAAAAATCAATAAATGTAATCCAGCATATAAACAGAACCAAAGACAAAAACCACATGATTATCTCAATAGGTGCAGAAAAGGCCTTTGACAAAATTCAACAACCCTTCATGTTAAAAACTCTCAATAAATTAGGTATTGCTGGGACATATCTCAAAATAATAAGAGCTATCTATGACAAACCCACAGCCAATATCATACTGAATGGACAAAAACCGTAAGCACTCCCTTTGAAAACTGGCACAAGACCGGGATGCCCTCTCTCACCACTCCTATTCAACATAGTGTTGGAAGTTCTGGCGAGGGCAATCAGGCAGGAGAAGAAAATAAAGGGCATTCAATTAGGAAAAGAGGAAGTCAAATTGTCCCTGTTTGCAGATGACATGATTATATATCTAGAAAACCCCATCGTCTCAGCCCAAAATCTCCTTAAGCTGATAAGCAACTTCAGCAAAGTCTCAGGATACAAAATCAATGTGCAAAAATCACAAGCATTCTTATACACCAGTAACAGACAAACAGAGAGCCAAATCATGAATGAACTCCCATTCACAATTGCTTCAAAGAGAATAAAATACCTAGGAATCCAACTTACAAGGGATGTGAAGGACCTCTTCAAGAACTACAAACCACTGCTCAATGAAATAAAAGAGGATACAAACAAATGGAAGAACATTCCATGCTCATGGGTAGGAAGAATCAATATCGTGAAAATGGCCATACTGCCCAAGGTAATTTATAGATTCAATGCCATTCCCATCAAGCTACCAATGACTTTCTTCACAGAATTGGAAAAAACTACTTTAAAGTTCATATGGAACCAAAAAAGAGCCTGCATTGCCAAGTCAATCCTAAGCCAAAAGAACAAAGCTGGAGGCATCACGCTACCTGACTTCAAACTATACTACAAGGCTACAGTAACCAAAACAGCATTGTACTGGTACCAAAACACAGATACAGACCAGTGGAACAGAATAGAGCCCGCAGAAATAATGCCGCATATCTACAACTATCTGATCTTTGACAAACCTGAGAAAAACAAGAAATGGGGAAAGGATTCCCTATTTAATAAATGGTGCTGGGAAAACTGGCTAGCCATATGGAGAAAGCTGAAACTGGATCACTTCCTTACACCTTATACTAAAATTAATTCAAGATGGATTAAAGACTTAAATGTTAGACCTAAAACCATAAAAACCCTAGAAGAAAACCTAGGCAATATCATTCAGGACATAGGCATGGGCAAGGACTTCATGTCTAAAACACCAAAAGCAATGGCAACAAAAGCCAAAATTGACAAATGGGATCTAATTAAACTCAAGAGCTTCTGCACAGCAAAAGAAACCACCATCAGAGTGAACAGGCAACCTACAGAATGGGAGAAAATTTTCACAACCTACTCATTTGACAAAGGGCTAATATCCAGAATCTACAATGAACTCCAACAAATTTACAAGAAAAAAACAAACAACTGCATCAAAAAGTGGGCAAAGAATATGAACAGACACTTCTCAAAAGAAGACATTTATGCAGCCAACAGACACATGAAAAAATGCTCATCATCACTGGCCATCAGAGAAATGCAAATCAAAACCACAATGAGATACCATCTCACACCAGTTAGAATGGCAATCATTACAAAGTCAGGAAACAACAGGTTCTGGAGAGGATGTGGAGAAATAGGAACACTTTTCCACTGTTGGTGGGACTGTAAACTAGTTCAACCATTGTGGAAGTCAGTGTGGCGATTCCTCAGGGATCTAGAACTAGAAATACCATTTGACCCAGCCATCCCATTACTGGGTATATACCCAGAGGACTGTAAATCACGCTCCTATAAAGACACGTGCACATGTATGTTTATTGCGGCACTATTCACAATAGCAAAGACTTGGAACCAACCCAAATGTCCAACAATGATAGACTGGATTAAGAAAATGTGGCACATACACACCATGGAATACTATGCAGCCATAAAAAATGATGAGTTCATGTCCTTTGTAGGGCCATGGATGAAGCTGGAAACCATCTTTCTCAGCAAACTATCGCAAGGACAAAAAACCAAACACCACATGTTCTCACTCATAGGTGGGAATTGAACAATGAGAACACATGGACACAGGAAGGGAAACATCACACACCAGGGACTGTTGTGGGGTGGGGGGAAGGGAGAGGGATAGCACTGGGAGATATACCTAATGCTAAATGACGAGTTGATGGGTGCAGCACACCAACATGGCACATGTATACATATGTAACTAACGTGCACGTTGTGCACATGTACCCTAAAACTTAAAGTATAATAATAATAAAAAACAATCTTCAACACATGAATCTGAATATCTGACAAAAGACCTGTATTCATACAAATAACTCCTACAATTTCATATTAAGATGACAAACAACCCAATAGAAGAATGGGCAAACTATTTGAAACGTCACATCAGAAAGAAGATATGAAAATGTCCAATAAGCCCATAAAAATTACCTACATCATTAGTCATCTGGAAAATGAAAGTTAAATCTATCAGAAGATACAACTATATGAAAAAAGAATGAACAAAAACATTTAAAGGTGGAGAGGATGTGGAGCAGCCAAAACTTTATATGTTGTTGAGAGAAATACAAACATAGTGTAGTCTCTTTGGAAAACTGCTTGACATTTTATTTACTTATACATACCACCCTATGATCCAGCAGTTCTGCTTGTAGCTATTTATTTAAAGTAAATGAAAATATGTGACCTCAAAATTCTTGAAAAGAATAGTCATAACAGTTTTATTCATTATAGAAAAAATCGGGACAGAATCCCAATATTCTTCAACAGGAGAACAAACACTGTGCTGTATGCTACCCAGTAATAAAGGAACGAGCTATTGATACATACAATAACATGGATGAATCTCAATAATATTATGCTGAATGAAAGAAGCTAGACAAATGATATAATGTATGATCTCATTAATATGAAATTCAAGGTTATGCAAAACTAATCAATGTTAATAGAAATCAAGTCAATTGTTGCTTTTGGTTGGGAGTACGGCATGAGAGAATATTCTGATGTAATCAAAAGAATTGATGTCCTAATATGCATTTATCAAAACTGATTGAATGTTACATTGAAGAGCTGAACATTTCATTGAATGCAAATTTAAATAAGAGAGGGAGAAAGAGAAAGCCCTGAGTAAATAATAAGTAATGCAAAACAAACTAAAATATTAAGAAATTAGCACTTAGGAAATCCACCTAGCAAAGAGCAAAACATTATAGACCAAATATTTTATTTAATTTTAATTTAATTTAATTTTATTTTAAAAATGTCTATGACAAATTCTTTCTCAGTTTAACTTAGGCTGAATCATTGAGAAAATATTACTTGGTAGAAGCAGTAAAATCATAATTTTATATATAAATTTATTTGTGACAGCTAAATCTGACTTTGAATCAAACTGTTGTGAATAGGCTATAAGTTAAAAATATGTGGTTTACATCTCATACCAGTCAGAATGGCTATTACTAAAAATTCAAAAAATAACATTGTGACGAAGTTGCGGAGAAAAGTGAGCCCTTATACACTGCTGGTGAGAGTGTACATTAGTTCAATCATTGTGGAAAGCAATGTGTCCATTCCTCAAAAAACTAAAAACAGAATTACCATTCAACCAGCAGTCCCATTACTGGGTGTATACACAAAGGAAAACAAATCATTCTACCATAAATACACATGCACACATATGTTCATTGCAGCACTATTCAAAATAGCAAAGACATAGAATCAACCTAAGTGCCCATCAATGGTCGATTGGATACAGAAAATGTGGTACATATACACCACGGAATACTACACAATCATAAAACAAACTGAGATCTTGTCCTTTGCTGCAACACGGATGGAGCTAGAGGCCATTATCCTTAGCAAACTAACACGAGAACAGAAAAATAAACACATATGTTCTCACTTTTAAGTTGGGGCTAAATAATGAGAACACATAGACACAAAGAGGGGGACAACAGACACTGACTTACTTGAGGTTAGAGGGTATCGTGCACTTGAGAGGTCGAGGGAGGAGGGAGAAAATCAGAAAAAAATAACTATTGGCTATTTTGCTTAGTACCTGGGTGACAATCCCCCATGACACAAGTTTAGTTATATAACAAACTACACATGTAGCCCTGAACCTAAAATAAAAGTTAAAGAAAATTAGTGGTTTAAATGTCCTTATGCTTTCACTGCAGACCTCACCACCGTCTGTAACCCATAAATGGATCAATGCAGGGCACACAGCACATTCTAATGGTTCAACTCAGTTTATTTTGTTGCCAACAGTAAATTATGATTGTCACTGTTTTTAAAGTGATTTAATTATCAAAAGGAAAGTTACTTTGCTGCCACCTAACACCCTTGGCAGATACAGCAAGTTACTTACTCAAAAATTCTGAAGCTGAAAGACGTATAAAACAATGCAGAGTTGACATACTTTCCAGTTTTCTCTGATAGTTAACAGAGCCCCTGCTTTTTAATGTATAATAATATTGTTTTAATTTTTTTTTGTTAAGAATGAAAGGAAGGCTTTGGTTTACATAGTTGAAGCTCCGATTTTGTCTTTTGCCAATCACAAATGATATCAGCTGGGTTTTTTTAGAAGCAAATATGCTGCAGGCAGGACGGTTACACAGTTTGTCACAGCCGGAATAATAGTGTTGCAAGCATCCCCTGGTGTGTAACTGAGCTTTTAATGTCTGAACTAAAACTGTAAACCTCTGGGGGCAGAGGCTGAAATGGGGCTTTGGCTTTTATCTCAGGTGACTTTCTGAGTTTCATATTTGAGATTGTTTTCTACCTTGAAGATTAAAATGTGGTGAGAAAAAAAAGTCCATCAAAATATTTCATGTAATAAAATTAACTTATTTTCGTCATGTAGGAAGTAAGAAATAAGATACTGCATGAACGCAGAGACTGTACTTATGCTCACTCATCCATCCTAAACTACGGGAGACACTGAAATTTTTCCCTCTTTGTTCCTCTTCCTTATATAATATAACAATTCATAGCAATGTTTTTGGTTTATTTTATACATAATAAAATGCTTAATGTGGACATACCCTAAATTACTCTTCTTTTAGATAGAAAAACAACAACAACAACAACAAAAAACATGCAAATTCTACTTATAACAAGGAAAGATACTTTAGGAGCCTGTGATATACATAGATATTTGCATTACAAAAGCGTGTATTCCAATTCTGGCTTTACCAGTTAATAGCTGTGTAAAATCGGGTGGTTTTCGCTTAGGTATTCTGAGGTTTAGTTTTCTCCCATGTAATTTATCAGGTAATAATAATAAGTTGATAACATATAAAAATGTCTACCATATAAAGTACCAGTCTTTATCTGAAGTTGTGTACAAATGATAATTCTTTTGTTTTTGCACTATATTAACTCATACTATGGCTTTTGAACAGGAGAAGATGGTATTAGAAAATTCCACTTAATGGTGAGTATATGCACTTGAAATGATGATGACACAACTTATTATTATTTTCGTTTTCCTTTCTTGAATTTCTTCTACTGGGAAAGCTGAAAGAGAAATGTAATAAAAAGGAGACATGTGCTCACTAGGCAGAATTTATTTTTAAATAGTCAACAAACAAAAATTTAAATTTTCAGGCTTCAACCTATGTACTGAGATTGAAAAATACATTTTATTTTATACCTCCATATCAGTTCACGTTGATAAGAAAAAAAATAGACTAACATCATCCAAAACAGGTGCATCCAAATACAGATGTAGAAATTTTATTACCTATCATTATTTATGTACCTCTATTCGCCTTTCCTGCTATACTGTAGAGTCATATACACTACCTGTCAATTAGGGTCCTGCTATACTGTAGAGTCATATACACTACCTGTCAATTAGGGTCCTGCTATACTGTAGAGTCATATACACTACCTGTCAATTAGGGTGCAGACATGTCATTTGTTCTTTGGATTTCTTTGTCAAAAATGGCACTGCCATCCTTTTTTGGTTTGAAAGCTTGTTTCAGTCAGCCACTTTCCTGAGCTAAACTCTAGTCTTTATTACACAGAGTAATGTGTCTATATTCTTGTTTAAAGTGGCTGCAAACTTCATATAGAAGTTATAGTCTAGCATGCAAATAAGAAAGAAAGAAGTAAAATCATCTCTGTCTGCAGATGATATGATTTTCTCTGCAGAAAACCCTGAAGACTCCACTAAAAAACTGTTAGAGAAAATGAACAAAGTCAATAAAGTTGCAGAATACAAAGTCAACATACAAAAATCAGTTGCGTTTCTATACAATAACAATAACTATCTTAAAAAAATAAGAAAAATCTCATTCACAGTAGCATAAAAGAACAAAAGAATTAATACCTTAAAAATGTTCTTATTACCCAAAGTTATCTATAGATTCAATGCAATCAAAATTCCAATATCATTATTCACAAAAAATAGAAAAAAAAATCTTAAAATTTGTATGGGATCATAAGAGATTCTGAATAGCAAAGCAATTTTGAGCAAGAAAAACATAGCTAAGGGTCTCATAGCACCTGATTTTAAATTATGTTAAAAAGCTATAGTAGTAAAAATAGTATGATACTGACCTAAAAAGAGACACATAGACTCTATCAATAGAACAGGATAGAAAGCTGAGAAATAAACCTATACATATGCAGTTAACTGATCTTCACAAAGGCAATAATATATGATGGGAAAAACATAATCTCTTATAAATGCTTTTGGGAAAACTGGTTATCCACATGCAAAAGAATAAAATTGGATTCTTATCTTACATCATGCATAAAAATCAACCTAAAATTATTAGGCTTAAATGTAAGACCTGAAACCTAAAAACCCTATAAAAACACATAGGAGAAAAACACTTAGATATTGAAATTGGCAATAATTTATTCTGATATGTTGCTAAAAGCACAGGCAACAAAAGTAAAAACAGCAAGTGGGACTACATCAAACTAGAAAGTTACTATACAGCAAAGAACACGATCAGCAAAATAAAAAGGCAATCTATGGAATGAGAGAAAATATTTGCAAAACATATATCTGACAGGGGCAAAAATCCAAAACATATAAGGAACTCACACAACTCAATTAAAAAAAAAAAGTTTAAAAAATTGTCAAAAGACTCGAATATACCTTTTCCCAAAGAAGCCATACAAATGACCAGCAGATAAACAAAAAGGGACTTCTTAGCATCACTATTCATCACGGAAACCCAAATCAAAACCACAATGAGGTATCATCTCCCACGTATTAGAATGTCTATTATCAAAAAGACAAAACATAACAAGTCACGGTGAGAATGTGAAATAACAGGGAATCCTTATACACTGTTGGTGGGATTGTAAATTGCTACAGCCTTTATGAAAAACTGTACGGAGTTTCCTCACAAAAGTAAAAATAAAACTACCGTTTGATCCAGCAACCTCACTACTACCCAAGGGAAATTAAATCATTATTTCAAAGAGATAGCTGCACTCCCATGCTCACTGCAGCATAGTCATAATTATCAAGATATGGAAACAACGTGTCTATTGACAGGTATGGATAAAGAAAATGTGATACACACACACACACACACACACACACACACAGGAATATTATTCAACCTTAAAAAGAAGGAAATCCTGTCATTTGTGTCAACATAGATGAATCTAGAGGAGACTATTGTAAGTGGAATAGACCAGACATAGGATATTACTGCATGATCTCATTTTGATGCAGAATCTAAAAAGGTCAAATTCATATAAACAGGAAGAGGAGTAGTGTTTGCCAGGGTTGCCAGAGCTTGGAGTGTAGGGAAATGGAGTGAAGCGGTTCAAAGACTGCAAACCTTCAGTTATAAGGAGATTAAATTCTGTAGGTCAAATGTGAAGCACTGTGACTACAGTTAATAATAATGTATTATAAATTGAAATTCAGTAAGAGATGAAGTCTTAGGTATTCTCACCAAATAAATAAATACACACATACATGCATACATACATACATAAGTTAATTAGCTTGATGGGTGAATCATTTTACACCTTGTATGCCCTTCAAAACATCCTCGCTGTTGTAGTGAGAACACATGGACTCAAGGAGGGGAACATCACACACTGGGGTCTGTAGGGGGCTGGGGGGAAAGGGGAGGGAGAGCATTAGGACATATACCTAATGCATGTGAGGCTTAAAACCTAGACGACGGGTTGATAGGTGCAACAAATCACCATGGTACATGTATACCGATGTAACAAACCTGCACGTTCTGCACATGTATCCCGGAACTTAAAGTAAAATAAAAAATAAAAACAAACATAAACATCCTGTTGCATACCATAAATATATAGAATGTTTGTTTGTCAATTATACCTTTAAAAAGCTGGAAAAAAGTAAAGACCACAAAAAGAAGAAGGAAAAGAAGGTAAAGACTTTCATATCATATTGAATAAAGGAGTTAGTGTCTTTCCTAATACTGTGGTGGGGTAATTAGATTCTCTGACTGCCTGTGAAATTGTAAGGGGAAAAAAGTATATTTTAACAAAGACATTTGAATACTTAATATAAAATCTGACTTATCTTTTTTCTTTTTCATTTCCAACAAGTTGATTTTTTTACTGGGTCTCAGTTTTTTCATAGGTGCATTAAGTATTATAATAATACAATAATAAGACTTGCTTTATAGAGATATGCTCAGGATCATTAAACATTATGATACCCCCTTCTCTTTGTGCACGTAATTAGAAAATTGTATGAAATATAAACTTCAAACTTCTTAGCAATCAATGATCAGATATATTATAGAATCTCTTTAGATGACACGAATTGTATATATTGTGAGCTTAGAAATATGTAACCTATATAGGATTATGAGAGGCCAAATAACGTTGTAGTTCAGAACCTTGCCTTTGAAGTCAAAATAGCTGTCACTTAGACATAGTGAGGAAAGCTGTGTAACTTCTCTTTGCTTTGATTTCTTCCCTTATAAATTTGAGCCAAAAAATAGTTTTGTTAGCCAAGTTAATTAAGAATTACAAAATATTATGAATAGCACGTGAGGCATAGTAAACATTAAATACATTTATTTACTATTATTTGTTATATTACTAAACTGCATGGTCTCACACTTACATTATATGGATTTGGATGGTACAGAAAAGAGCCATTCTGTTTCCCTTTCATTGGAAAGGCTAGTTGACCAGCTGATGGGACTGCTGTTAACAAACAAACTTTAAGTGTCAGCCCTTTCAGGGACTGCTTCAGTTTTGGAGAAATGCCCTGAGATATTCAGTAGACTTCATCTGAATGGAAATTCCAGATATTGTGTGCCACCCATTGCCATTAGGAAGCACTGTCCCCTCACCCGGCCAACACTACTAGGTAGGAGGTTATTCCCAGCTACTCTTGTGGACATCCTATTCAGCGTATTGCATAACACCTTCCCAATCCAAAAATGTTACTATCGACCTAAAGTTGACAGGCAATATTAGCAATGTGACATTCCATATTATTCTTTCAACCAAAATACATTAAGAAACTATAAAGTGTTATGGTTTATCTAGGTTCCAGAATATAAAAAATTAAAATAAAACAAAATAAAATAAATTATGTTCTTTAATATTATGAGTATCTGTTAACTTCCCACCATATCAAATGACATGATTATCTCTCTGAAGAATATCTTACAAGGATGCATCTCCACGGCTGCAGTTTCAAGTAGACTCTCACCGCAAATTGCACTGTCTGATCAAATGTGCTCTAAAAACAGTGGTATTTACAATGGGGCAGAATTAGCTTAGCATATGCAATGAATCTCCCAGGAAATAAGTGAGATTCCCAAATTCAATATGCAACTTTGACTAAAACTGAACTAACTTCCTAAGTATAACCCACTCATAGTTATTCTTACACTGCTTTAAAAAATTATGTGTCTCCCACCTGGTACAAATATTATCATTGCTTAGAGCTAGAAAATGTCTGGGGTTCTAAAAGTACAATTTAAAAGACTGATGTTGCTGTTAAGGAAGTAAATTAATTTAATTAATAGGTACAGATTTCTTTAGGCAAATCAGAAAATTTCTATTTTCTTACTTTCAACAAATTTAAAGGAGAATCTAAATGAGTTCTGAGTTAATCAATAATTAAAAATATTTTTTATGACAGATAATACCAAGACTTTCTTTCATTTTTCTCACTTAGAAGTAAAGTAGGAAGTGACATCGTTAAAATGGAATCTGCTTTTATCTGAATCTACTTTTCAACATGAACTTATTTCCTAAGCAATTACTTTTAAGGTTCAAATCAAGAATAATGTTAATCTACACATATCTGAAAAATTAAAAAGAAGCCTCTTCCATCCCTGAAATTGATGCAATCTCAATAAAGTTTTGTATTTCATTATGTTTTTTTATTTTTAAATATTAATATGTTTATGTGGTTTGGCTCAATTGCATATTAACCGTAGTTGAATAAGCTCAATCAAGGATAAACTGTTTAGCACTTAGTGCCTTGCATTCTTAATATAATACATAAACTTAATTTCAATTTATATACATACTTTTATTACATAGAATTATGACAGGGTTACAAATCTTAGACATTCAAATGTAATACTGTATGTTACAACAAAATTT
Source organism: Pongo pygmaeus (assembly GCF_028885625.2). Taxonomy (NCBI): domain Eukaryota; kingdom Metazoa; phylum Chordata; class Mammalia; order Primates; family Hominidae; genus Pongo; species Pongo pygmaeus. The sequence continues at coordinate 105,461,121 of NC_072377.2, forward strand.
CTGCAGGAAAATAGAATGAAAATAAAAATTCAAATGTAAAAAGATATAAAGAACAATTTCTCATTCTTAAAGAAGAGCTAATGCCTATATTCTTTAAATAGTGTTGATGAGAGAGTATAGATGTGTTGAAAATCTTCTAGAGGATCCAAAAGCAGAAATTTTAGAATTCCCACATTAAAATATTTATTTTCTGTTTTCCTGTACATATTAAATTCTAATCTCATTACCTAAGAGTGACATTAGTTGTAATATCAATGGTGTAAAACATCCCTTGTCTTATAGGACTTTACCGTAAAAAAAAAAGTTAAAACACTCAAATATCTGTATAAAATCTAATGAAACACTATTCAATCTATCAATGTAAATAAATTCCATCTGTCTCAAACATATATCAACTTCAGCAAAATCAAAGGCAGATTATTTTTTTACCCACATTTATTTCCCTAATTTTTCAACTCAAAATTAAGCCATTTAAAAACATTATTTTAGCAAAATACATATAAAGTAAGATAAATCACTGTTACAATAAACTTGTTTGGGAAACAGTGGTAATTATCACAGATGTAGGCAGAATAACGCGTGAAAAGTATTGCCAACAACGCAGAGACAGAAGAGGTATATTTACCTACATTAATAGTTAGGGGACACATGAAAGAAGTTTCCTCAGACTTACACTTTTGCCCTCAGTTATTATTAGAAATATACTTGATGATACAATATTGTTTGTAATAAAAAATGTTATTTGGATTATTGCTAACTTTGACTTATAGACACTTGTAAAATTATATTTTCAGTAAAATGATACAAAATAACTATTATAGGATAGATTTCTGTTTTACAGTTGTATAATCATAATGTATTTATCTTAAAAAATAAATTTGTGTTGAGAACTGGATGACCTAATTCTTACAGATCATTTGCTTCAGGAAGCCTTTACAGACAAGACTGTAAAGAAATATATCACATCATTCTTCATGAATTCATGCAGATCAATTTATTTGAGACAATGGTCAACTTACTTGAGCAAACAAGCTTCCTTATCAGACAACTGTGTAGTTAGCAAGATTCACTACAAACCTTTCTCTGTTTATAACCACTAATAACCAATTATTATTTCTCCAAATTTTACTCAACCACAGCTATTTCCATGCTTAAGATATACCTCAAACGACTTAAGCCCACGCCTCAAACCTATGATATCTTTTCCTCTCAGATAATACTAAGATTGTCAAGATGGTGCTCTTTCTTACTACCGTGAGTCCTAATAAGCGTAGTTGTACTTTACCAATACATTTTGTTTGTAACAGGTTATTAACAAGTTGATAATTCAGGAAGTTCCTAAGTATACAATTTCTTATTCACATTTTCCATCATATTTTCTACTTGTCACTACCAATGGTTTTCTAATTATTTAATGTTTATGAGCTCACAAGTGAGACCACTTAGCAATACAGAAAGATGCAGTTTGTACATATAACATTTTAAATTGTTAAAAAAGTAATATTTGAAAACAAAATTAATCTGACAAATGTTATAATCAGGCATTCTTAATATGATCCCACATGATAAATTAGTACAAATACTCAATATTTACCCTAATGGAAACAGTAAGTTTTTTCTTTATTACGAAGTCATTTTAAAGTTCTAATTTTCCTATTCTCACATTAGTGATTTAGCTTCTAAATCTACACAACATTAAGTGCTGCTCAGCACCACAAATGCCTCTGAAAATTGACAGCTCTGTCACATCTCACTGCCTCTCCTACAACATGGATCCATGCAATGCACACGTCGTCTTTCTTTTTAAATGTTGGTATAAAAACTTTTTGTTCTTTTAATTAGATTAAGGTGAGTAGGCAGGTTGAATAGTGTTCCTGCAGATTGTCACTAGATTACACAAGCTAGGGTATTCATATAGATATAAAACCTAAGGAAGAAACTTGAAACTACATTTTTATTTTTGAAGCGTTACATCAAAATCTCTATCTGTGATCATTAACGTCTACAAATTTATACAAAGGAGAAATTTATATACATTGAGGAAAATGTTCAGCAGTAGATTTCTAAATTTTTGTCCTAGGCTAACACAAATATATTTTAGAAACTTATTTGTGTCTCATAGCCAATAAGTCTAAGGGATAGTTCTGAAAGATGTTAGCCAGGTCACTCCACTTGAGGTAGTAGGTGCAAAAGTAATTGCGGTTTTTGCCATTACTTTCAATGGCAAAAACCGCAATTACTTTTGCACCAACCTAATAATAGTTGAAATAATAATATCAAACTTTATGGATACTTTGATGACATTGATATTTATGCTGTGATATTCAAGGAAAAAGAAAAAAGATTGAAATTGCTCACAATAGTATCTTTACCAAGCCCTACCCAAGAACATGAGCAGGGTTTACATCAACCACAAGTTGGCCAAATCCATGGTAGTCACCGAAAAAGCCCGCCTTGTTTCTCATTTCTTCTGTGTGTGTGTGTGTGTGTGTGTGTGTGTGTCTGAATGTGTGTGTGTGTACCTGTGTGTCTGTGTGCAGCTGAACCACAGTCTTGCAAATAAAAGACCATAATTGGATTTATTTTTTGCCATAATCCAGTACATTTAATGATATTGAAAACTCCCCATCATTTTGGTTAACAATTTTATGAATTGGTGATTCAGGATAAAGCAGCATATTAAACTTTTGTAGCACATTATTTCAGTTTGTTACTTTCAATTGTATCCCTGACTCATTTGAGAATATATGTTCCAGGACATTTTGGCTTGAGAGCATTAAATTGTTTTCCTTTTCTATATTTGAATCTTCCTAAAACCTGTTTCTTGGAATATACATATATATATGTGTGTGTGTATATATATTTATATATGTGTGTGTGTGTATATATGTATAAGAGTGCGTACCTATGTATGTGTACAGATGTCTTGGCTAAATGGTAGTATAAATGGCAAGAATTATATGTTACCCAAGCTGCCCGAAGTTTTCTAGTTACAAATAAACTCTAAAATTTCTAAACCATTAGGAGCATCACTACTATAAAATCATCTGTTCACGTGCATTTGCTTAATATTCTTGTATTTTTCACGTCCCTTAGTGAATCTAAAAGATAAAACTTTTTCTGTGACGTAAGTTTTTGAACTTAATGTATTAGAAAGAAGAATGTAAAACCCAATTAAGCTATATTTAGAAAAATGTAATTTGACCAGCATGTGATGGACAAGTGACTAGGTTACTAGTAAGAAAGACTGTATTACTATTAATTCCTAAAGTTAGCTACTTGGTCAAATAAAATAGTTTATTCTTAATTACAATTACAAAAATGATGCCAGTTTTCATTTGTCTAGTGAGTGATGATGACAATAACAATAATAATAATGTAATTTTAAAGCTAGCTTCGCTAGTCTCTCTCTGTCACAGCTGTTATATCTTCTTTTTCTCTTATGAATCCAGCTCCTGATAGTTTCAATAGGAAAAACTGTAATTATTGTAATTATAAAATGGCATCAACTGTTTTGATTATAACTATGTCTTATACATGCTCACATATTTTTCCTATGTCATTTTTAACTGCAGTCCTTAAAATAAAAGTATCTATTTCAGCTTTCTAATGAGACTGTCAATCTGAAGCATTTTATTTATTCTTTATCTAAGGTTAACGATAAAACTCACTATGACTTAAAAAAAAAATAAATCTACCTCTTGGCTGTCCATATTACATACTACTACACCCAAGAATGTTAGCTATTTTTCAATGATTCACTCGGGAAGCAGCAAAAATTTTATTATTTTGTGATTAACTTGTAGCTTTCTTTGAATTACATTTGCAAAATGTAGGATCCAAAATAAATGATCTAGTTCTTATTTTAGCAAAATTATGAGGAACAAAAATATAAATATTAGATATCTAGAGGATAAATATATATAGGCATGAATATGAACATCAGACATCAAAGACAGGTTTTTAACAGATTTGATTAAAACGGGGATAGTTTAATCTTCTGTTTATATGATTGCTTTGAAGTTCAGTAAAACATTACTTCAAATAGTTCCGATATGTATTTTCCTAACAAAAAGGGACAACAGCATAATGATAAAATGTGCCAAAAATTTTAACAATGTGACTTTACATTTATATTTAATAGTAGTTAATATTAATATTTAATAATGTATCCTTTATATGAATGGATAGAACAAAAGAAATCACTAATCAATAGAATTATTCAGTAATAATAAGTACATACTGTGGTTCGTGTATATATATATATATATATATATATATATATATACTTTTTTTTTTTTTTTTTTTTTTGAGACAGAGTCTCTCTCTGTTGCCCAAGCTGGAGTGCAGTGGCGCAATCTGGGCTCACTGCAAGCTCCGCCTCCCAGGTTCATGCCATTCTCCTGCCTCAGCCTCCCGAGTAGCTGGGACTACAGGCGCCCGCAACCATGTCCGGCTGCTATTTTTTTTTATATTTTTAGTAGAGACGGGGTTTCACCGTGTTAGCCAGGATGGTCTTGATCTCCTGACCTCGTGATCCGCCTGCCTTGGCCTTCCAAAATGCTGGGATTACAGGCGTGAGCCACCGCGCTCGGCCAGTTCATTTATATTTTTATAAACTTTTTAATGACAGCTGATTTTACAGTTCAATGCCTTATTTTGGGGGAACCGTAGGCATAGAGGAAAGATAAACGTTCACCCAACAGCTTAAACTAGGTCATATAACAGATATAATACAAAAAATATATTTAAAAGTTAATGTTAAAATAATTGTAAAAGTTTTCTATACTAGCTGGGGGACCAGTGATTTAAGAGGGAGGAAAAAGTAAAAGAAAGCTTATTTCATTTTTTTACAGGCTTATATATTGGCATGCAGGTCCATTTAATAAATAAAGTTGTAAGAAAATGATCAAACTAAGGCTTTAGGGCCACATGTGTCCCTTTGGAGCTTTTAACAGCCATCATTCTGCAAAAAACTTACTAGATATGCCTGTTAAGTGCCATAGGGTACATAGATTCTTTAAGCATGTTGGTATCTTAAAGTATTTACAATCTGGTTGAACAGATAAGACTTGTACAAACAAAATTACAATTCAGGGAAGTATAAGATAAGTGTCAAGTGCCAGGTGAAAAATGTTTCTATTGAAATTCAAAGGGAAAAATAACTTCTGATTAGAGTTTCACTTAGAACCTCCATGCAATCTCAAAGAAAAGAATAAAAATGAAATGTTCTGATTCTGGTTAAGGTAATATTGTTTTCTTAAAAATCTTAATTTGATACTGCAAGATCAGGGCCTCTAAATGCCTTATATACAATCTAGAAAATAATTTTAGAAAGATACATTTAAAGTGATAGAAAATGACTCAGTAGCAATGAGCATAATAAATTCTAGTTTGTATCCACTTGAATAACTTTATATTATATATTAGGAAGCATACCTCATATTTTAAAAATGGAAATTCAGACAAAGTAAGAGTTGTTGAGTCTTATGTACATAATCAAGGCAATTTGGTTTACTGGAGACAGAGAAAGAAAGGAAAAGAAAGAAAAAGAGAGTTTCCATGAGTGAAAGGCCATGTTCATTACTTAAATTCCAAATATAATTATTTTCATGTATTGGTTAAAATAAGAAACAGAAGTCAGTGACTTAACTCAATAAAGACTGGTTCCTGATAGCATGACAGTCAGATGCTGGTCAGATAGTTTTCTTAAGTGTTTTCCTCCAGGAGTTAGGATGTATCTTCTTCTATTATTTGTATCTGTTATCTCCTGGTCTTTCACTTCCAACTCCTTGTATAAGGAAAAGAGACAGGATGGACAATCATGGCAGATAACTTAGTATTCAGACCTGGAATATTTGATATTTTTACCCACATTCCAGTATTTGGTAGTATTTAGATGCAAAGTAGGGAGTAGATGTTAGACAGCATAGTATCCTTATGTGTCCAGGAAAAAATAAAACACGCAGCACTCCCTTTGTTAAATTTTATTTTCAATAAATGTCAATAGAGTGAATAATTTTTTTTATTCTAATGTCTTTTTTGTTCATTTTTAAAGTGGGGTACTGCATCCAATTCATTGCCTATCATCTTTGTAGGATGATAAATCAAAGTGTTCTATTTTGCCAGCACAAAACCCTAAAGTCTGCCAGATAGTCCCACTATTAAATCCATTCTCATCCTGCCATGATAGAATGAAAAAGTGGATCTGGTTATCTAAATTCTGCCAACTGAATTATTTTTATATATTTTTGAATTATAAGAAGAATTGTTCAAGAAGAACTGTGATTTATATACTTATCTTAGTAATAATACTGAGAAATATGGTTCAGTATCAGTTGCTCTCTAGATGCTTTAAATTGGCTGATTCCTATCTTGATTGCCATGTTTGTTTCTAGCCAAAATACCCTGACACAGTAATCCATTATGTGAGCAACCCAATATTGTATAAATAATTTCCTCTTTTTTTCTCTTAAGTAAAACCTTAGTTGTTTTTTTATCTTTTGCAACTAACAAACCCTAGTTAGTACATTAATACTTTCATTTAAAAATGAAAGATTATAATTGCTGTTGGCCATGAATGATTAATAATAAATTTTTAAATGATAATCAATTGGATTATGATCTAAATTTGAAAGAAGTTGGCTTTCATGATTTAATTTAATGAAGAAAAAAACTTTGGCCAAAGATGAAAAATAATAAATCAGTATATATCAGCATCTTCTGCTGACTTTTGCTGTTACTTTATAAAAATGATGATTTATTCAGTTATAATGCCAATTTATTGAAATGATGGGGTTTCTCAGTTAGCATCCATGTACAGTATTATGACATGCAAATATACTTAAAATTTTCAATGTTATACAAATGAGTGCAAAAGATAAATGAATATAAGTTTTACAGCAAATAATTATTTTTTAAATGTAATACTCCAGTTCAGAGATGGCAAGGTCCTGTAACAGGCCATGTATCTTTAGCTTTGGGAGCCGTATGCCACTGTTAAACCTACTCAACTTTGTGTTGTGGCACAAAAGCAGCTTTTGATAATACATGTATGAATGAGTGTGGTGGGGTACCAGTAAAACTTTATAAAAACTGATGGACATCGAGATTTGGTTTGTAGGCAGTAGTTTTTAGACCCCTGCCTTAATTTGTCAAAAATTTCTTTTTTATATTTTCATAATGAAATATGTTTGTAATAATAATGTAATAATCTCATGCAAATAGTCATCAGAACGGGTAACTGAAGTAAATAATCATTTCTGCTTTTCTGTCTATATTAATGATTGCAAATAACCATAATACTAAAATAATGGTCAAAGGAGTCTCATATGTGCACATACAGTATAAACATTATGAGTGTTCTGTTCCTCTGGATTGTAGAAATAATATTCATTTTAATTGTACTCAAAGTATTATTGTACTAAATCTAATTACAACTTAAATATGTGTAATCTTAATATTTTCTCATACACTGTGAGAAAATTTTTTCAAAGTGCTTGCTTTTGTTCATATACAAGGCTACATGTTGCACAAATTATTTAGAAAAATGATTTGATATAATTGATCACTTTATTCTTTATGCTTAGTTTTTTAAAAGGAAAGACTGCAAAACGAAAGACCGTAAAAGGAAGAGATTTCATATATTTCAGAAATAAATAATAAGTCATCCATTTTTATTGCTCACTGATTATAATCTCTTTTACTGGGAAAGTGTGAGTACTGGCATGCATATAAGATAAAAAATAAATTGATAAGATATCAGTAAAACAAGTAATGAAATATGGATTATATACATAATACCACCTACTGGGGAAAACAAAGATTAAGAAGAAGGGAAAAATTCTATTTTTAAAGAAGAAAACAGTTACAATTTTACCTAATAAACCATAGCATATCCAAGACAATTCATACCAAATTTTAAAAATATGTGACAAGTATGTTGCCATTTTAACCAATTCCTTGAAGGTCAAGTAGAACTCTCATCTTATTTTCTTGTAAGTGTGAAACTTTTGAGATGTTGGCATACTATTTTACACAGACAATAGAAAAAAAAATGTGCCTGTAATCCCAGCACCTTGGGAGGCTGAGGCAGGCAGATCACTTGAGGTCAGGAGTTCGAGACCAGCCTGGCCAATATGGTGAAACCTCGTCTCTATTACAAACACAAAAATTAGCCAAGCATGGTGGTGGGTGACTATAATCTCACCTACTTGGGAGGCTGAGGCAGGAGAATCACTTGAACCTGGGAGATAAGTTGCAGTGAGCCGAGATTGTGCTACTCCACTCCAGCCTGTATGACAGAGTGAAACTCTCTCAAAAAAATAAATAAATAAAAATAAAAATTGTACACAAAACACCTCAAATTTAGAAAAAGAAGAAAGGAAAGTGAAAATAGAAAGAAGGAAGGATGGAAAAGTAATAGGGTAAGAAATTGGCTGTCATCAAAATGACAAATGTTTACTTTATAGGAAGAGGAAAAATAGTGAAAATGAATAAACCCGATCTGTGGAGATTTAAATCAGTAACACAGATTGGCAGGTGGAGACTAAGTCAAACACCGAATCTTCATCATCCTCCTTTGTAATGTTTTTAAAATTTCAACTTTTATTTTAGATACAGTGGGTACACGTGCAGTTTTGTTACATGGGAATACTGCATGATGCTGAGGTTTGAAGTATGGATCCCATCACACTGTACCTGACAGGTAATCCATACACATATTTGGAGAGAACAAGAACATGTGCTAATAAAAAAATATAGTTTGTCAGAGGAAAAATCAACCACTTAAATGTAGAAGACCTCAGAAAAAAATATTTATAAACAATTCTATATAAAATAATAAAATTGTATAATTCATAATATCTAGTAAATAATTATAAATATAGAAGCAAATTGAAAGAAAACCAAAAGAGGTACCCTGACAGGGACCCACTGCTCCCCCTCCCTCCACTCTCTAGCCATCCACAGTGTCTATTCCCACATTTATGTCTGTGCAAACTAAATGTTAAGCTCTCATTTATAAGTAAGAGCCATATTTGGATTTCTATTCCTGTTTTAATTTGTTTAGGATTATGGCCTAAACTCCATACATGTTGTGTCAAAGAACATGATTTTATTCCTTTTTATAGCTACGTAGCATTCCTTGGTGTATATATACCCCCTTTTCTTTATCCAGTGTACCGTTGATGGGCATCTGTGTTGATGCCATGTCTTTGATATTGTAAACAGTGCAGCAATAAACATGTAACTGCATGTGTCTTTTTGATAGAATGATTTATTTTATTTTGGATATATATACCCAGTAAGAGGATTGCTGGGTTGAATGACAGCTCTGTTTTTAGTTATTTGAGAAATATTCAGACTACCTTCCACAGCAGCTGGACTAATTCTCATTCCCACCGTGTATGGTCATTCTCTTTTCTCTACAGCCTTGCCAGCATCTGCTGTTTTTTTTTGACTTTTTATTAATAGCCAGTCTGACTGGTGTGAGACAGTATCTCATTGAGGTTTTGGTTTGCATTTCTCCAATCATTAGTGATGCTGAGCATGGTTTCATATGTTTGTTGACCATTTGCATGTCTTCTTTTGAAAAGTGTCTGCTCATGTCCTTTTCTCATTTTTAACGGGGCTATTTGTTTTTTCTTGTTGATTTATTTAAGTTCCCTATAGATTTTGGATATTAAGACCTTGTCAGATGCCCAATGTAGCCCCAGCAATCCTAAGAAAAAACAGCAAAGCTGGAGGCATCACACTACCCATCCTGAAACTACATTATAAAGTCACAGAAACAAAAACAGCTTTGTACTTGTACAAAAATAGACACAGAGCAACGGGATACAACAGAAAACTCAAAAATAAAGCTGCACACCTACAACCATCTAGCCTTTCACAAGGCCAATTAAAATAATGGAGAAAGGACTTCCTATTTAATAAATTTTGCTGGGATAACTGGCTAGCCACATGCAGAAGATGGAAGGTAGACCACTACCGCTCACCATATATAAAAATTAACTTAAAATGGATTCAAGGTTTAAATATAAGACCTCAAACTATAACGATTCTGGAAGGTAACTTAGAAAATACTCTTTTCAACATGAGCCTTGGCAAAGAATTTTTGGCTATATCTCCGAAAGAAATTGCAACATAAACAAAAATAAAGTGGGACCCAATTACACCAAAGAGCTTCTGCACAGCAAAAGAAACTATGAACAAGTTGACAGCCTGTAAAATGGAAGAAGGTATTTGAAAACTATGCTTTCTTTCTAATATGTGCAGCCTAGATTCCCCACAGGGATCCACTGCCAGAGTTGAAGCAAAGTAGAGTCAGAGAGGGGATGCAGAGATAAGTTTTGCTTACAGAGCCTATAACGTAAAGACTTAAAATAGAGTCACATTGAGTCATTAAGCACTGAAACTGAGGACAAGTCCACACAAATGGCAAAACAAATAACCAACTGGTAGTTAATACATTTGAGAAAACCATATTCAAAGCTTTTCTTTACTACCTTGCCATCCCTAACCTTTTTAAAAAGTAAAAAGATGTCTCCCTTCAACTATTGACAACAATTAGAAAGGAATACAAAGTCTATACATATATTTGGAGACCAAAAAAACATGAGTTAATAAGAAATATAATTTTTATTATATTTTAATAAAATATAAGGAAAAACCAAACACTTCAGTGTAGAAGATCTCTAAAAATTTCTTAACAAACAATACTATATAAAATAACAAAATTATAGAAGTCATAATATCTATCAAATAATTATAAATACTGAAGCAAATGGTAAGAAAACCAAGAGGTAAAAAGTGAAGCTGCTAATTTTAATAAGCAAAAATTAATATATGTATATGTATTACAGAAATGAAGCCCATTCTGAAAGAAATGATAACAAAAATGAGTTAAAATGACCAAAATGAGCAGTCCAGACAACATAAGATAAAATTTAATAGAAAAGGATATTTCTTTTTCTTTAAGGTACTTTGTAGGGTGGAAAAAAAATCTTTTCCAACCTATTAATAATTTTTCTAGACAAAGTTAGCATAATAAACAGAAAAATATTTGAAGAAATGCTTCTAAAATCCTTAACTGACTCTGCATTTCTCAGGTTAATTTAAAAAAATAACTAACACAATGACAAATTTACTAAACTTTGTGACTAACAAGAGAAATTATGTGTATCTCCACACAAGTAAACAACAACAAACAGATTGTGAATATAGAAATCATTTATTTGGAAATAGAAAAGAATGTATTATACACTTAGGCAATATAAAAGTGATATTTTAACTTATTACAGGAGATGAGGCAGGGTAAATAGGAGAATGTGAAATGTTCCCTCCATAATCTTCTATATTTTATTAAATAAAATTTATAGATGTAACTACATTTTAAACATATAACACTTTGAGAAATCAAATGTCTTGTTATTTTTATCTTTTTCCACTTTTTAAGAGGTATATTGTATACATACACATTTGTTTATTAAAAAAACTTGTTAATTTCAGTAATTTCTACAAATTCCATTTTGTTTCATAAAGAAATATGCACTTAAAACATTCTTAATTTTTTTATACACAAGTATAACCCAATTGTATTTTATTACATTATATCTAATATAACTCTATAGGCAAAGAGAAATGGCTATGACGGTGCTCATACAAAATTAATTGTAGTTATTTGTAAGAAAAAAGATTTTAAGTGATACAGTAATTCTATTTTCATTTTTTTGAAGTTGCTTGGTGTTTTTCTAAATAACACATATTTTCTAAATAGCACATTTTTTAAAGTTTTTTTTAACTTTTATCTTAGGTTCAAGAGTACATGTGCAGGTTTGTTATACAGGTAAACTCATGTCACGGGAGTTTGTTGTATAGGTTTTTTAGTCACCCAGGTGCTAATACTAGTACTCAACAGTAATTTTTTTTTTCAATTCTCTCACTCCTCCCAAACTCCATTCTCAAGTAGGCCTTAGTGTTTGTTGCTCCACTCTTTGTGTTCCTGTATTCTCATCATTTAGCTCCCACTTGTAAGTGAGAACATGTAGTATTTGGTTTTCTGTACCTGAGTTAGTTTACTTAGGATAACGGCCTCCGGCTCCATCCATGGTCCTGCAAAGGACATAGTATCATTCTTTTTAGGGATGCATAATATTCCATGGTGTATATATACCAGAAGTCTACCATTGGTGGGCATTTGGGTTGATTCCATGTCTTTGCTATTGTGAATAGTGCTGCAGTGAACACATATGTGCATGTCTCCTTTATGGTATGACAATTTTCATCCCTTTCAAAATACACCCAGTAAAAGGATTTCTGGGTCGAATGGTAGTTTTTTTTTTTTTAGCTCTTTGAGAAATTACCACACTGCTTTCTACAATGGTTGAACTAATTTACGCTCCAACCAACAGTGTATAAGTATTCTCTTCTCCACAGCGTTGCTAATAATATCTGTTGTTTTTTGACTTTTTAATAACAGCCATTCTGACTGGTGTGAGATAGTATCTAATCGTGGTTTCAATTTGAATTTCTCTAATGATCAGTGATGTTGAGCTTTTTTTCGTATACTTGTTGGCTCCTTGTGTGTCTTCTTTTGAAAAGTGTTTGTTTATGTCCTTTGCCCATTTTTTAATAGGGTTGTTTTTTGCTCGTAAATTTGTTTAATTTCCTTATAGATGCTGGATATTAGACCTTTGTCAGAGGCACAGTCTACAAATATTTTTTCCCATTCTGTAGGTTGTCTGCTTATTCTTTTTATAGTTTCTTTTGCTGTGCAGAAGCTCTTAAGTTTAATTAAGTGTAATTAGATCCTATTGCCAATTTTTGCTTTTGTTGTGATTGCTTTTGGCATCTTCATCATGAACTCTTTGTCAATGCCTATCTCCAAATGACAATGCCTGGGTTTTCTTCCATGGTTTTTATAGTTTTGGGTTTTATATTTATATTTTTAATCCATCTTGAGTTGAGTTGATTTTACATATATATATATATTTCTTACTATATATATATATATATAGTAAGAAAGGGGTCCAGTTTCCATTTTCTGCATCTGGCTAGCCAGTTATCCCAGCACAATTTATTAAGTAGGTAATCATTTCCCCATTGCTTGTTTCAGACAGCTTTGCTGAAGATAAGATGGTTGTGGGTGTGCGACCTTATTTCTGGGCTCTTTATTCTGTTCCATTGGTATATGCGTCCGTTTTTATACAGGTACCATGCTCCTTTGGTTACTCTAGCCCTATAGCATCGTTTGAAGTATGGTAACATGATACCTCCAGCTTTGTTCTCTTTGCCTATGATTTCCTTGGCTATTTGGACTATTTTTTGGTTCCATATAAATTTCAGTATAGTTTTTTGCTAGTTCTGAAAAGAGTCTCAATGGTAGTTTAATAAGAATAGCACTGAATCTATAAATTGTCTGGGGCAGTACAGCCATTTGAAAAATATTGATTCTTCCCATCCGTGAACATGGCATGTTTTTACATTTGTTTGTGTCATTGCTGATTTCTTTGAGTAGTCTTTTGTAACTGTCATTGCAGAGATGTTTCACTTTCCTGGTTAGATATATTTCTAGGTATTCTAGTCTTTTTGTGAATCTTTGTGAATAAGATTTCATTCTTGCCTTGGCTGTCAGCTTGGCTGTTGTTGGTATGTAGGAATGCGAGCGAATTTTGTACATTGATTTTGTACCTGAAATTTTGCTTAAGTTGTTTATCAGCTGCAAGAGCTTTTGGACCAAGACTATGGGGTTTTCTAGATATAAAATCATGTTTTCTGCAAACAGGGATAATTTGACTTCCCTTCTTCCTATTTGAATGCCCTGTATTTATTTCTATTTAAATGACACGTTTTCTAAATGGCACTTAAATTTATTTAAAAATAAAAATAAATCTCTTTTGAAAAACTAAGAATTCAATAGGTATATAAAAGTACTTTCATACAAGATAAAATGTTGAAAATATTAGGCCAACATTTTTGAGTATATGTCCTTGATATAATTTTAGTGATATTTACAAGAAACAAGCAAAAACTACCTTATAAAAAATTCACATTGAATAAAAGCTCATACATAATTTGAATACAATTAAATTCAAATTATTATCATCAACAATATTACCTCTAAAAGTGTTTTTTTCTTGTTACTTTGGTGGGCTTGTGTGTTATTTTTCACACACTTCTCTGTTATTTTATGAGAAAAAATAAGAAAAAATAGGAAACAACATAATTTCTGGGACTTGAATGTTATAATTGTGGAAATAACAACCAGTCCTTTTAAAACTTCAAAACATTAAATTGATGAATCTTTTAAAAACTACAAAACATTCTAGGACAGAAAACATTATCCTATTTCAAATCAATTGCATATATACTCATATTATGTGTCCAGCATTAATAATTAAGCTTATGAAACAAAAATATTTATTGAGTCACTATTAATATAACAAACATCTGACTTGAACTCCATAAAGCTCAGTCATACATATAATTAATTATGACTCATTTCAACTGCTTCAGAGCAAAATTTAAACATAAAAATGTACAGATTCGTTGAAATTAAATTTAGGTTGTTAAAATGAACTGATTAACAATTAATGGATCACAATTTTACACCTGATCGAGATTTGGGACATATAAAACATAAAATTAAAAAATAACTTAATATGTGAAATGCTGGTGAAGGAAGAAAGGGAGGAAGGGAGGAAGGGAGGAAGAGAGGGAGGGAGGGAGGGAGGGATGAAGTAAGGAAGGAAGAAAGAAAGGAAGGATGGGTGGAAAGAAGAAGGAAAGAAAAAACAAAAGAAGATTAACACAGATGCACTGCAAAATGTGTGTACTATGAAAAGAGCAATAACACAGTGACTGCCTGGAGGGCAAGTCTCATCTGCTGTAATAAACATCAAGGTAAGATGCCAAGATGAATTTGAACAATTTTCTTGCTGTAGCAAAGAAATTGAACAAAGAAGCTCTTAATCACAACTGGTCACCTTCCCTGCTGTTATATCAAATTGTTCTAAAGACCTTCTGCTTAAAAAGCTATTGTAGTTTGAGATTTATGTAACGTGTAAATTGGAATAGAGGCAGACATATTCTCCAAAGGTGTTTTGAGGTAAGCTCTGAAGAAAGGTATTTTGTAAATTTTATGAGTATTTTAGCTTTCTGTCTCTCAGATTCAGTATAACAGATACCTATCTTTCATCTTCCGTTAAGCCAATCAAGAAGCAAATTGGAAAGAAATTTATTATTAAAGATGAAGATAGTTGTTGATGATTGCTATTTGATTTGAAGCTAGTAGTATGCAGATTACAGAAGTGAAGCATTTCACATAGAAGTAATAAATGGCAGGTCTAGAGAGGAGGGGAATTAAAGAAAAAGTAATAGTCTCAAATGAGAAATGAGAAGACCTTATTTTCTCTTTTTTCCTTTAGATATTTGGATGCCCTCATTTGGTCACTTCATTGAAATCAAGACAAGCAGCCTCAAAGTTAATAGAAAACCAGCCCCAAAGGCACTGTGTTATGTTGCTCCTGTATTCCAATCATCTAGCTTTTCAAATAACATAAAATAATCTGTAGTATGAAGGGGATTCCATTTTCCAGTATCAGAATTATCTGAAGATTTTTACAAGTATACCTTTTCCGACCTTGTCTTGCACATATATTTTACATTTCAAATAATGCATTAAATTTAAAACATATCCAGAAACTACCATTTTCCCCTCTTGTTAGCTTGCTTCCTTTTCACTTTTCAATACAAGTGATCATGTTCTATAATCAGATTTGACTTGTACATAGCATCTTGGCTGTTAAGAGAATGGCAGAATCACAGAGGGCAGAGTTCCTGCCCTTAAGTTTAAAGCATCTGTCTCAAAAACTGACTCTTCAACTGATGTTTATCAGAGTGCCTACACCGCTTAGTATTTTTAACCTAATTTTGTAGCAAAAGGAAACATTTAAACAGTCCCTGGTGTCTGGAATTTTGCACGGTATTACTTTGAATTTAAGTTTAAAATAACATTGGCTATATAAACTAGAAATATTTTGAATAGGCATCATCCCACTGGACCTAAAGCAAAAGAATCATGATGCTGTTGGTGGGTATTGTTAAAGATGATATTACCTAATAAACAGATAAATTAAACAATAAAGAAAACAGTTGATATATAATGGAGTAAAAAAGCATGCTTTAATTGAAAACAGATCCAAAAATCTGCCATGATCTCAAATCCAGTGCTTCAGACAATATAAAGCTTTTTTTCTCTTTTTATTTTTTATATTCTCTTCTTTTTCTACATTTTCAGATTTTTGGGCAAGCTATTTGGCAAAAGAGGATCAAAATGTTTGAATTTGCACACAGAATTTTTAGCAGTGTGATTAAAACAAATCATCTAAACTTTCAAGTTTCAGCTTCTCAACTGTAAGTAATGATAATATGTCCTCTATGATTTTCTTCTATATAGACCTACAGATTAAATGAGAAACTATATAAAATATTTTATTATATAAATAGCTATATTATAATAATTCATATAGTTTTTCAATATTGTAATTTTAAAAACTACTTTTTTAAAATAATGCAAGTACCTGGTTATATGTTTCAGTGATTATTTTAATCAACTAATTATATTTAAAATTGAATTTGAATGATTTGTAGCAATGGTCAAGGAATTATGGATTTCCAACTAGGTTGACATATGTATCAATTTGAAATGCTAACTTTTTTCTCTTGAAATTATTAAAATACTAAGCATTGAGGGCTAATTTCATCTTTCAATCACAAAATATTTATTTTGTATATTCTAGATGGGGCAATATTTGGTTGTGGAGAAAATAGGAAATATTTCATAAATTTGTTTATTTATATCAATATTTGTTACAATATATGAATTGAAAATAACTGAACTTTTAGGTTTGGAAAATAATTTTTAAAATGATAAAGGTGAAAAAATGAGAAAATGGTGCTTCAATTTGTATTCTTAAATTTCAGTTTTTAAGAACCTGTGTCTTAGGCTGGAGCTCTTTAAATGGTCATTTTGATAAGTATCAACTTCTCCCAAACTTGTTTCATTTGTTTCCAGATTTGTAAGTGGAAGCAGTCATGCGTGTTCCTATGTGTCCATGAGTCACTTATGCACACCCACATAGAACAGGAAGTGGTGAGGAGCTTCATGATATTTAGTATTTTGGGGTATTATTTTTCTGTTTCATAAATAAAACTAAAGGATAATCCACAGTATCAAATAAGAAAACTATCAAACCCAGATTTTATATGTAGCAAAAACTTCAAGACTGAAAGTGAAATAAATGCATTCAAATGAAAAGGTAAAATGATTTCATTTCAGTAGAATTGCCAAAGTAAGTACTTTAAGTTAATGGGAAAATACAGCAGTTAGAAATTCCAATGCTTCAGGAAAACAAGAGAGAAGAATAACAGAAGTAATAAATAACTGAAAATTATAAAATATTATATTTAGCCTTTTTTATATTAATTTGTTATAAGCCATATTGATGTTTAAATAAAACATTAGAGAATAGTCTAAAAGTTTTTACACGTAGATAGATTTAAATATGTAACACTCAGGTATTATGCATAGTATCCATTCGTTACTTTTCCTGAGCCTCTTGCTCCTCTCACCCTCCACTCTCTGGTAAGCCCCAGTGTGTGCTGTTCCCTTCTACGTGTCCATGCGTTCTCATCATTTAGCTCCTACTTAAAAGTGAGAACATTCAGTGTCTGGTTTTCTTTCCCTGTGTGAGTTTGCTAAGGATAATGGCCTCCAGCTCCATTCATGTTTTGGCGAAGGACATATTCTCATATTT
Source organism: Pongo pygmaeus (assembly GCF_028885625.2). Classification (NCBI taxonomy): domain Eukaryota; kingdom Metazoa; phylum Chordata; class Mammalia; order Primates; family Hominidae; genus Pongo; species Pongo pygmaeus. The sequence goes on from NC_072377.2 coordinate 105,478,940, forward strand.
TATGGCTGCATAGTATTTTATGGTGTATATGTACGACATTTTCTTTAGGCAGTCTTTCATTGATGGGCATTTAGGTTTATTCGTGTCTTTGTCATGACACATTTACCTATTGTATTAGTCTGTTCTCACACTGCTATAAAGAACTATCTGAGACTGGGTAATCTATAAAGTAAAGAGGTTTAACTGGCTCATGTTTCTGCAGGCTGTACAGGAAGCATGACTGGGGAGGCTTCAGAAAACTTACAATCATGGCAAAAGGCAAAGAAGTAGGAGGCACGTCTTCACACGTCCACAGCAGGAGGAAAAGAGAGAGAAAGTGGAGGTGCTACACACTTTTAAACAACCAGATCTTGTGAGAACTCTATCACAAAACGACATTTGGGGATGGTGCTAAACCATTAGCAACCACCACCATTATCCAATCACCTCCCACCGTGCCCCTCCTCCAACACAGGGAATTCTGATTTGATGTGAGATTTGGGTGGGAACACAAATCCAAACCATATCAGCTATGTAATAAACCTGTACATGTAACCCTGAGTTTAAAATAACAGTTAAATCAAAAATTGAAAAAAAATGCATATACATACATGTGTGTGAATACACACACACACACCCCCCCATATGACACGTATAACATGAGAGAGAAGGGGAATATGGATCTAAAAATTTGCATGATTTTTTTGTATTAGAAAATTCATTATGGTTAAGCCATGAATACTACTCAAATCCCAATCAGAATTCAGAAAGAATTATTTTGGGTAGAAATTCACAGGTTGATTCAATACTTACATGGAAATGTAAAGGTGCTAGAATAACAAAAAATGACTTTAAAAAGAACAACAACGGAAGACTTAAACTACTGTATTGAAAGCATTACTCCAAAACTACAATAATCACACAGCATGTGACTGATATTAAGGACAGGACTAGACATCAGTAGAACAGTTTAGGAAGTTTAAAAATAGAGTTATGCATATATGGTCACTCATTTTTAACAAGAGTGCCAAAACAATTCAATGGAAAAACTAGGTGTTTACACAAAAATAATGCTGAAACAAGTAGATGTCATACGGAGAAAAAAAAAAAAAAAACTTAACCCATATGCCAAGCTCTTTTTAAAAAATTAACCAAGAAATGAAATAGAGATCTATTGATATATGTAAGAGTCAACATTTTGAAATTACCAGAGAATAATTATGATGAAATATGGATGCCCCTGATTTAGGCAAACATATCTTAGCAGAACATTAAACTTAGGCAAGAATCATATAAAAATTAGATACTTGAACTTCATCAAAATTAAAATTTCTCTTTGAAAGACACTGTGAGGAAAATGAAAGCATAGGAAATAGAATGAGATAAGTTATTTGCAAAACATATATCTAGTAAAAGATTTATATTTATAAAAATTTCTGAAAACTCAATCATGAGAAGCCAAAAGAATCAATCTAAGTAGGCTATATATTTAAGCAGGCACTATTGGAAAAGTTATACAGATATACACATGTAAGAAATATTAAAATGACTAGCCATTAGTCAAATGCAAACAAAAACCACAATGAGGTACAACTAGACTTTCATAAGAATACCTAAAACCAGAACTACTAATAATTCTAAATGTTGAACAGAATGTGGAGCAATTAGACCTTTCATATATCACTGATACATACTAAAAAAATGCAAACATGTCCTAACACAAAAATGTTTAAGCAAATATTCTATATTTTTCATAATAGACAGAAATTGGAAGCCACCAAAATGTTTATTAATCATGGATAAATATAAAAAGGGTGGTATATAAATACCACAAAACACTACTCTACAACAAAACAGAACAAATCACTGATACCACCACCACTAATGAATCTCAAACGCACTATGTTAAGTGAAAGGAGGCAGACACAAAGTACAATTGTATGACTATATTTTTATGATTTTTCTAAAAATTCAAACCTATAGCTCCAGTAAGTAGACCATTGGTTGCATGACACTGGGGGTACTGGGAAGGTATTGACTATCTACAAGATAAGATGGAAATTTGGGGGGAGATGAATCATTCTACATCTTGATTTTGGTGATAATTATACAAAAGCATATATTTCTCAGAACACTTCAAACTCTAAAGTTACAATTGTTGAACTTTATTTTATGTAAATCATATCTTTATGAAGTTGATTAACCAACTAACAAACAAATCAATACTATAATTTTTTAAACTAAGAATATACATTTAAGCAATCTGGTAAAGTATCTCATTTATTTTTCTTTTTAATATATATCTGGTTATTATACGGTGTTATAAAGAACAATAGTTCTCAGTCTTGGTTGATCATCAGAAAATCTGCGGACTTTTGAAGAAATGCATATTCCCAAGCTCTTCTCCAAACTCAATGGATCAGAATCACCAGAAACGAAGCTCAGTAATTAATATATTTAAAAGATTTTCCATGGACATCTACTGCTTGCTAAGTAAAACCATCAAACTAACGAACAACAACAACAATAACAACAACAACAAACCTTCTTTTTGGAAGGGTCACTGTAAAAAATAAGACAATTTAGAGACTAGGAAAAATATTTACAAATCATATGTATGATAAATAATTTGTATCCTAAATATATATACATATATGTATATAATTAAAATCCCTCAAAATTCACTTATAAGAAAACAAAGTACCCAATTTTTTAAGTGCAAATATTTGAATAGGCTGTACCAGAAAACATCCTTAAATGACAAATAAGTATAGGAAAAGATGTTCAATATCAGTAATTATTAGGAAAATACAAACAAAAACCAAAATGACATAACACTACACACCCTAAACATCAATCGAAATAGTTGAAAGCAAAAAGAGTGGTAATAAAAGAGTTTTGGTGATCATATGGAGAAACTGGAAATTTCACACCTAGTCATGAGAATGTAAAATACTATTGGGAGAATAATTTGTCCATTTCTAAAATGTGAATACACTTCTCTCAAGATCCAGCCATTGCACTCCTGAGCATTTATCCAAGGGAAATGAAAGCATCAATTCACACGAAGACTTTTACACAAAGGTACATAGCAGCTTTATTTGTAATCGCCAAAATTGTTCAGATGAAAGTGAATAGATGACAAACTAAAGTACAGCAATATAATGGTATAATAGTTGACAATATAAAAAATGTATTATTCATATGTAGTACAACATAGAGGAATCTCAAAATAATTATGCTGAGTGAAAAAAAAGAAAAAAGAATACATACTGTATTATTTAATTTATGTAACACTTTGGAAAATGCAAACTAAACACAAGTCAGCAGTGCCTGGGGAAGGAAAGTTCAGGAAAAGATAATAAAGAAAGCTTTACAAAGTGGTACCAGGATACTTTTGAGGGTGATAGTTATGTTCTGCATGTTGATTGTGGTGATGGTTTCATGAGTATATACATATGTAAAAACTTATCAAATTGTACACTTTAAATATGTGCAATTTGTTGTGTATAAATCATACCTCAATAAAAATAATATTTTAAGATGCAAGAGAAAAAGTCCCAAGTTTTCTGATTGTTTGATGATTTAGAAACCAATAATACAGTAGTAGTCTAATCTGCTGGATTCCCTTCTAAGAAATAATAATTATTTTAAAATAGATTATTTCCTCCATATATTCCCAGCATGTCACTTGTATCTTAATTATTTTTATAGCTATGAATTCAGCTGAAATAGCTTTGGAAGAGAAATGAATTGGTTTCAAAAGCAATCAGTGATTCATTAGCAGGTGGTGACTTTTAGTATCTGATCATTTTCTTAAAATCCTATCTAAACAGTGATGTCAAGTTATTAAAGTTTGCACATTTAAAATGTTAACCAGTATAATCATTATCTGAAATATATATCTTTGTTAACTGCCATAAAACCAAAGCATTTTTTTATTTAATTTTTTTTTTTATTATTATACTTTAGGTTTTATGGTACATGTGTGCAATGTGCAGGTTAGTTACATATGTACACATGTGCCATGCTGGTGCGCTGCACCCATTAACTCGTCATCTAGCATTAGGTATATCTCCCAGTGCTATCCCTCCCCCCTCCCCCCACCCCACAACAGTCCCCAGAGTGTGATGTTCCCCTTCCTGTGTCCATGTGTTCTCATTGTTCAATTCCCACCTATGAGTGAGAATATGCGGTGTTTGGTTTTTTGTTCTTGCGATAGTTTACTGAGAATGATAATTTCCAATTTCATCCATGTCCCTACAAAGGACATGAACTCATCCTTTTTTATGGCTGCATAGTATTCCATGGTGTATATGTGCCACATTTTCTTAATCCAGTCTATCATTGTTGGACATTTGGGTTGGTTCCAAGTCTTTGCTATTGTGAATAATGCCGCAATACACATACGTCTGCATGTGTCTTTACAGCAGCATGATTTATAGTCCTTTGGGTATATACCCAGTAATGGGATGGCTGGGTCAAACAGAATTTCTAGCTCTAGATCCCTGAGGAATCGCCACACCGACTTCCACAAGGGTTGAACTAGTTTACAGTCCCACCAACAGTGGAAAAGTGTTCCTATTTCTCCACATCCTCTCCAGCACCTGTTGTTTCCTGACTTTTTAATGATTGCCATTCTAACTGGTGTGAGATGGCATCTCATTGTGGTTTTGATTTGCATTTCTCTGATGGCCAGTGATGGTGAGCATTTTTTCATGTGTTTTTTGGCTGCATAAATGTCTTCTTTTGAGAAGTGTCTGTTCATGTCCTTCGCCCACTTTTTGATGGGGTTGTTTGCTTTTTTCTTGTAAATTTGTTGGAGTTCATTGTAGATTCTGGATATTAGCCCTTTGTCAGATGAGTAGGTTGTGAAAATTTTCTCCCATTTTGTAGGTTGCCTGTTCACTCTGATGGTAGTTCCTTTTTCTGTGCAGAAGCTCTTGAGTTTAATTAGATCCCATTTGTCAATTTTGGCTTTTGTTGCCATTGCTTTTGGTGCTTTAGACATGAAGTCCTTGCCCATGCCTATGTCCTGAATGGTAATGCCTAGGTTTTCTTCTAGGGTTTTTATGGTTTTAGGTCTAATGTTTAAGTCTTTAATCCATCTTGAATTGATTTTTGTATAAGGTGGAAGGAAGGGATCCAGTTTCAGCTTTCTCCATATGGCTAGCCAGTTTTCCCAGCACCATTTATTAAATAGGGAATCCTTCCCCATTTCTTGTTTTTCTCAGGTTTGTCAAAGATCAGATAGTTGTAGATATGTGGCATTATTTCTGACGGCTCTGTTGTGTCCATTGGTCTATATCTCTGTATTGGTACCAGTACCATGCTGTTTTGGTTACTGTAGCCTTGTAGTATAGTTTGAAGTCAGGTAATGTGATGCCTCCAGCTTTGTTCTTTTGGCTTAGGATTGATTTGGCGATGTGGGCTCTTTTTTGGTTCCATATGAACTTTAAAGTAGTTTTTTCCAATTCTGTGAAGAAAGTCATTGGTAGCTTGATGGGGATGGCATTGAATCTATAAATTACCTTGGGCAGTATGGCCATTTTTACGATATTGATTCTTCCTACCCATGAGCATGGAATGTTCTTCCATTTGTTTGTATCCTCTTTTGTTTCCTTGAGCAGTGGTTTGTAGTTCCCCTTGAAGAGGTCCTTCACATCCCTTTTAAGTTGGATTCCTAGGTATTTTATTCTCTTTGAAGCAATTGTGAATGGGAGTTCACTCATGATTTGGCTCTCTGTTTGTCTGTTATTGGTGTATAAGAATGCTTGTGATTTTTGTACATTGATTTTGTATCCTGAGACTTTGCTGAAGTTGCTTATCAGCTTAAGGAGATTTTGGGCTGAGACAATGGGGTTTTCTAGATATACAATCATGTCATCTGCAAACAGGGACAATTTGACTTCCTCTTTTCCTAATTGAATACCCTTGATTTCCTTCTCCTGCCTAATTGCCCTGGCCAGAACTTCCAACACTATGTTGAATAGAAGTGGTGAGAGAGGGCATCCCTGTCTTGTGCCAGTTTTCAAAGGGAATGCTTCCAGTTTTTGTCCATTCAGTATGATATTGGCTGTGGGTTTGTCATAGATAGCTCTTATTATTTTGAGATACGTCCCATCAATACCTAATTTATTGAGAGTTTTTAACATGAAGGGTTGTTGAATTTTGTCAAAGGCCTTTTCTGCATCCATTGAGATAATCATGTGGTTTTTGTCTTTGGTTGTGTTTATATGCTGGATTACATTTATTGATTTGCGTATATTGAACCAGCCTTGCATCCCAGGGATGAAGCCCACTTGATCATGGTGGATAAGCTTTTTGATGTGCTGCTGGATTCAGTTTGCCAGTATTTTATTGAGGATTTTTGCATCAATGTTCATCAAGGATATTGGTCTAAAATTCTCTTTTTTGGTTGTGTCTCTGCCCGGCTTTGGTATAAGGATGATGCTGGCCTCATAAAATGAGTTAGGGAGGATTCCCTCTTTTTCTATTGATTGGAATAGTTTCAGAAGGAATGGTACCAGTTCCTCCTTGTACCTCTGGTAGAATTCGGCTGTGAACCCATCTGGTCCTGGACTTTTTTTGGTTGGTAAGCTATTGATTATTGCCACAATTTCAGCTCCTGTTATTGGTCTATTCAGAGATTTAACTTCTTCCTGGTTTAGTCTTGGGAGGGTGTATGTGTTGAGGAATTTATCCATTTCTTCCAGATTTTCTAGTTTTTTTGTGTAGAGGTGTTTGTAGTATTCTTTGATGGTAGTTTGTATTTCTGTGGAATTGGTGGTGACATCCCCTTTATCATTTTTTATTGCATCTATTTTATTCTTCTCTCTTTTTTTCTTTATTAATCTTGCTAGCAGTCGATCGATTTTGTTGATCCTTTCAAAAAACCAGCTCCTGGATTCATTAATTTTTAGAAGGGTTTTTTGTGTCTCTATTTCCTTCAGTTCTGCTCTGATTTCAGTTATTTCTTGCCTTCTGCTAGCTTTTGAATATGTTTGCTCTTGCTTTTCTAGTTCTTTTAATTGTGATGTTAGGGTGTCAATTTTGGATCTTTCCTGCTTTCTCTTGTGGGCATTTAGTGCTATAAATTTCCCTCTACACACTGCTTTGAATGCATCCCAGAGATTCTGGTATGTTGTGTCTTGGTTCTCGTTGGTTTCAAAGAACATCTTTATTTCTGTCTTCATTTTGTTATGTACCCAGTAGTCATTCAGGAGCAGGTTGTTCAGTTTCCATGTAGTTGGCGGTTTTGAGTGAGATTCTTAATCCTGAGTTCTAGCTTGATTGCACTGTGATCTGAGAGATAGTTTGTTATAATTTCTGTTCTTTTACATTGATTGAGGAGAGCTTTACTTCCAAGTATGTGGTCAATTTTGGAATAGGTGTGGTGTGGTGCTGAAAAAAATGTATATTCTGTTGATTTGGGGTGGAGAGTTCTGTAGATGTCTATTAGGTCCGCTTGGTGCAGAGCTGAGTTCAATTCCTGGGTATCCTTGTTGACTTTCTGTCTCGTTGATCTGTCTAATATTGACAGTGGGGTGTTAAAGTCTCCCATTATTAATGCGTGGGAGTCTAAGTCTCTTTGTAGGTCACTCAGGACTTGCTTTATGAATCTGGGTGCTCCTGTATTGGGTGCGTATATATTTAGGATAGTTAGCTCTTCTTGTTGAATTAATCCGTTTACCATTATGTAATGGCCTTCTTTGTCTCTTTTGATCTTTGTTGGTTTAAAGTCTGTTTTATCAGAGACTAGGATTGCAACCCCTGCCTTTTTTTGTTTTCCATTTGCTTGGTAGATCTTCCTCCATCCTTTTATTTTGAGCCTATGTGTGTCTCTGCACGTGAGATGGGTTTCCTGAATACAGCACACTGATGGGTCTTGAGTCTTTATCCAATTTGCCAGTATGTGTCTTTTAATTGGAGCATTTAGTCCATTTACATTTAAAGTTAATATTGTTATGTGTGAATTTGATCCTGTCATTATGATGTTAGCTGGTTATTTTTCTCATTAGTTGATGCAGTCTCTTCCCAGTCTCGATGGTCTTTACATTTTGGCATGATTTTGTAGTGGCTGGTACCGGTTGTGCCTTTCCATGTTTAGCGCTTCCTTCAGGAGCTCTTTTAGGGCAGGCCTGGTGGTGACAAAATCTCTCAGCATTTGCTTGTCTGTAAAGTATTTTATTTCTCCTTCACTTATGAAGCTTAGTTTGGCAGGATGTGAAATTCTGGGTTGAAAATTCTTTTCTTTAAGAATGTTGAATATTGGCCCCCACTCTCTTCTGGCTTGTAGGGTTTCTGCCGAGAGATCTGCTGTTAGTCTGATAGGCTTCCCTTTGAGGGTAACCCGACCTTTCTCTCTGGCTGCCCTTAACATTTTTTCCTTCATTTCAACTTTGGCGAATCTGACAATTATGTGTCTTGGAGTTGCTCTTCTCGAGGAGTATCTTTGTGGTGTTCTCCGTATTTCCTGAATCTGAATGTTGGCCTGCCTTGCTAGATTGGGCAAGTTCTCCTGGATAATATCCTGCAGAGTGTTTTCCAACTTGGTTCCATTCTCCCCGTTACTTTCAGGTACACCAATCAGACGTAGATTTGGTCTTTTCACATAGTCCCACATTTCTTGGAGGCTTTGCTCGTTTCTTTTTATTCTTTTTTCTCTAAACTTCCCTTCTCGCTTCACTTCATTCATTTCATCTTCCATGGCTGATACCCTTTCTTCCATTTGATCGCATCGGCTCCTGAGGCTTCTGCATTCTTCATGTAGTTCTCGAGCCTTGGTTTTCTGCTCCATCAGCTCCTTTAAGCACTTCTCTGTATTGGTTATTCTAGTTATACATTCTTCTAAATTTTTTTCAAAGTTTTCAACTTCTTTGCCTTAGGTTTGAATATCCTCCCGTAGCTGGGAGTAATTTGATCGTCTGAAGCCTTCTTCTCTCAGCTCGTCAAAGTCATTGTCCGTCCAGCTTTGTTCCGTTGCTGGTGAAGAACTGCGTTCCTTTGGAGGAGGAGAGGCACTCTGCTTTTTAGAGTTTCCAGTTTTTCTGCTCTGTTTTTTCCCCATCTTTGTGGTTTTATCTACTTTTGGTCTTTGATGATGGTGATGTACAGATGGGTTTTTGGTGTGGATGTCCTTTCTGTTAGTTTTCCTTCTAACAGACAGGACCCTCAGCTGCAGGTCTGTTGGAGTATCTGGCCGGCCGTGTGAGGTGTCAGTCTGCCCCTGCTGGGGGGTGCCTCCCAATTAGGCTGCTCGGGGGTTGGGGGTCAGGGGTCAGGGACCCACTTGAGGATGCAGTCTGCCCGTTCTCAGATCTCCAGCTGCGTGCTGGGAGAACCACTGCTCTCCTCAAAGCTGCCAGACAGGGACAGTTAAGTCTGCAGAGGTTACTGCTGTCTTTTTGTGTGTCTGTGCCCTGCCCCCAGAGGTGGAGCCTACAGAGGCAGGCAGGCCTCCTTGAGCTGTGGTGGGCTCCACCCAGTTCAAGCTTCCTGGCTGCTTTGTTTACCTAAGCAAGCCTGGGCAATGGCAGGCGCCCCTCCCCCAGCCTCGCTGCTGCCTTGCTGTTTGATCTCAGACTGCTGTGCTAGCAGTCAGCGAGACTCCGTGGGTGTAGGACCCTCTGATCCAGTTGTGGGCTATAATCTCCTGGTGCACTGTTTCCTAAGCCCCTCGGAAAAGCACAGTATTCGGGTGGGAGTGGCCCGATTTTCCAGGTGCCTTCTGTCACCCCTGGAAAGGGAACTCCCTGACCCCTTGCGCTTCTGGAGTGAGGCAATGCCTCGCCCCTGCTTCGGCTGGTGCACGGTGCACTCACCCACTGACCTGCGCCCACTGTCTGGCACTCCCTAGTGAGATGAACACGGTAGCTCAGATGGAAATGCAGAAATCACCCGTCTTCTGCGTCGCTCACGCTGGGAGCTGTAGACCGGAGCTGTTCCTATTCGGCCATCTTGGCTCCTCCCCCGTCAAAACCAAAGCATTTTAAGGTCCTGATCTATAAAATGAATAGTCTGCTATTCTGTCTCCTGAAAGTATATGGTCTTTATCTGGTTTCTGTCTCTAAGGACCTATGTTATTTTATTGTTACCTTTGCGGGGAATGGAACTTTTCATTTTGCCATCATATTTTCTCTTTACATATTATTTCTAATTTTCAGTATGCCTTTTAAAATCATGTAAATTTGCCACTTTTGAGATATAATTTTCCCCTCGACTCAGTTATATACGAAAATGAAGTTTAAATTTAGTAGGAAAAAAACAGCAGGCAGGCAGAAAAGCAAATTTTAAGAAGAATCTATGTGCTAAGAACATATTCTGGTTTTTAAGCTTCAAGATTTCTGCTAATATCTCACACCAACTAATAGTAGGTTTGGTCTCTTGTGATTGGGAGAAGAGCAAAATTAAAAGAAGAAAAGCCTACCATACTTGACATATTATAATTAATTCATTATATTTCCGTTAACAATTAGTTTTTACAGAGTAACTGCTATTGATAGCAGAACCTTACTTCTAAATTTTTATATAAATAAAAGAGAACTCAAGATGAATTATAAAAGATAAGGTATGTGTACAGGTGACTATATCTTCATTCATTGTCTGCCTGCAACCAGGTTTTGTGTGTCTGTAATATAACCAGGGAAGTGGTTGTGATAAATTGAAAAAAAATATGTACCTTTCCACTTCATCAGAAAACCACCTGCAATGCATTGTGAAAACAATTGCTACAGAAATTTCCGCATTTCATATACACATATTCTTGAGTTGCATTTTGTCAACATAAGTATGAATAATTTATCTAAATTATTATATTCTTCAATCACATCACATTTTATCTCTGTGCCCCATCCAACTTATTTTAGAAAATCGGAAACACTGTGTTGCAAGTGATTGGCGCTAAAGTTGATGCTTGAATCTGTTGGAAAAGTCTTGTTTGCAAATCTGCCACAGCAGCCAATGCTGAAGATCTTCTCATCTGTGGAGATTGCTGTGTTGCTGGTGGAATCCACAATCCTACACTGTCTGTGAATTTTGGCATTAATTGGAGATTCTGTCTCCAATGCAATCCTAGTTCTTTCCTATTTATCACTGTCTAGATGAATTCCTCCTTAATAAAAGTATCTTAGCAAATGAAAGTTGAATTGCACTGCAGGCTTTACATATAACACAGTTACTCTTCTAACCGTACCTAGCAGCGAGTGGCAGATGGACGTGTGGCAACATAACAGGGGAATAAAGCTATAAATAAAAATAAAACCACCTAGATAAATATTTGCTGGAAATGTATTCATTATGGAAGAAGAAAATCTTTTAATTTTCCCAATAATGTTGTGGAAAACATTCTAATTTGTTGATGGAAATTTATATTTTGAGTCTGAATTTTTTTATCAGGTTCAGTTAAAATTGCTCTCTTGACGGGTCATAAGTATGAAAACTGTTTTGTAATACCAATATGTATGCATCTTCTACATCTTTATTTTTTGCCTGTTTTAGATAAAATTGGCTGTAAATATAAACCAGAAACTTAAGCAAACAGCAAGTGAAAAAAGATTATTTTGTAAGAAATTCTATGATCTTGTTTATGATTATCATTCAGCCCAAACTGTATGATAACAATCAATTATTGATTATAAATCATCTTCTAGGTCACTGCTACATTCAATCACTTGGCTTGGAGGTAGTTTTTACTTTCATTTCTTTTCTGGACTGTTGGTCAAAGTATTAAAACACCGTATGGGATGCAATCTAACCCCCCTCACCCCCAGCCATTCAATAGAATAGCTTCAATAATTTTCTATATAATCCTATATCAGGGACAATAATATGAACTGCAGAAGAGTGAAAATAGCATTTATTTAACAGAAATGACAAATTAAACAAGTACTATATATATGAGGAACTTCAGATGTATCTCTTTCCTTTTTACCACTGTCTTCTATGATGGAAGTTGATGGAGTCATGCATACTTCTTAGGCTCTCTAAATTAATTCTTCCTGTCATTATTAGCCCCACATTATTTCTTCTATGTGTACACACCAATCAATCATCTAAAATTACAACTATTTAACCACTTTGATTAGATATTTTGTCATCCTACTACTGAAGGGGAATTTAAGTTCCATAAAAAGAGCCATAGGAAAGTTTGCTTTCTGGAAGTTGATTTTTATATTGTATAATAGTATAGGCAATTTCTTACATTATTTGTATCTTTAAAGGCAGAGAAATATATGTATATAAACAATGTATCATAACTTCACTTGTAAATTCAAGGTAACTTAGTTACACTTGACATATAAAAGTACCAAAAGGAGTTTTGTCTGCCTACCTGAAATTCTTTTAGTCTATTCTTATAAGAGGCTTCCTCTGACTACCTTATAAAAATTAAATTTTAATAGTATATTTACTTATTTGCTTGAATCACAGTAATTCTCACAATTTCTTTTCTTCATAATGCATCTGCTTAGTTTATTATCTGTCTCTTCTTCTAGGAAGTATAAGATTTTTCATAAATGATAAGACATTTTCTTTTTTATTTATACCATAAAACCAAGGCTAAAATCTATATCCAGTATATATTTATTACTAAATGAATTAATAAATAATTTGGATTCATATTATAATTTTTCTTCATATCAGCATCTTAGAATGTAGTGACCATATACATAAGTTATACATTTGCCATTCTCTTAGACTACTATCATTCACTTTATGATAAATATGCCACCAAATTCATCTTTTCAATATGCTACACAATTATGTAGAGAAAAAATTAGAGATATCACATACTCATTTGTGAAATATGAGATCATAATGGCAATGAAAACTTATCAAAAATAGAGAAATGCATACAAAGTTGACTACTTAAAGAAAGTCGTAATTGAAATCTGTATTATGACCCAATTTTCTAATTTTATAAAAGAAAAAATAAGATTATCTCATGACCAGAACTTTCTGGCACATTCAATATATAATCATATTCTTGAACAACAGGAAATGCCTTCCTTACATTATGATACATCCTTTTATTTATACTCAAATTGTCAGGACCAAAAATGTGCAACCATTATAATAAGGCACGGAAGCTATAATGATAAACAATATTGATACATTCTATGTTTATAGAAAGAAAATGGACTTTTTATTTTTGTTTTTGTTTTTGTTTTAAGATGGAGGCTCTGTCACCCAGGCTGGAGTGCAGTGGTGCGATCTCAGCTTACTGCCACCTTCCCCTCCAGGTTCAAGTGATTCTCCTGCCTCAGCTGTCCCAGTAGCTGAGATTACAGGCACCCACCACCATGCCCGGCTAATTTTGTATTTTTAATAGAGATGGGATTTCGTCATGATGGCCAGGCTGGCCTGGAACTTCTAACTTTTTGTCTCACTGCTCTTAAAATTCTTTCCGTCATGTTAACATTAGATAACCTGATGACAATGTGCATAGGTGATGATCTTTCTGTGATTAATTTCCCAGGTGTTCTTTGTGCTTCTTGTATTTGGATGTTTAGGTATCCAGCAAGGCCGGGGAAGTTTTCCTCGATTATTCCCCCAAATATGTTTTCCAAACTTTTAGATTTATCTTCTTCCTCAGGAACGCCAATTTTTCTTAGGTTTGGTCATTTAACATAATGCCAGACTTCTCAGGGGCTTTGTTCATATTTTCTTATTCTTTTTTATTTGTCTTTGTTGGATTGGGTTCATTCAAAGACCTTGTTTTCGAGCTCTGAATTTATTTCTCTGCTTGTTCAATTCTATTACTGAGACTTTCCAGAGCATTTTGCATTTCTATAAGTGTGTCTGATGGTTTCCTGAAGGTTTGATTGTTTTTTTCTTTATGCTATCTATTTCCTTGAATATTTCTCCCTTCACTTCTTGTATTGTTTTTCGGATTTCCTTGCATTGGGCCTTGCCTTTCTCTGGTGCCTCCCTGATGAGCTTAATAACTAACCTCCTGAATTATTTTTCAGGTAAATCAGGGATTTTTTTCTTGGTTTGGATCCATTGCTGGTGAGCTAGTGTGATTTTTTGGGGGGTGTTAAAGAGCCTTGTTTTGTTATATTACTAGGGTTGGTTTTCTGGTTCCTTCTTATTTGGGTAGCCTCTGTCAGAGGGAAGGCCTAGGGCTGAAGGCTATTGTTCAGATTCTTTTGTCCCACAAGCTGTTCCCTTGATGTAGTATTCTCCCCCTTTTCCTGTGGATGTGGCTTCCTGAGAGCCAAGCTGTAGTAATTGTTATCTGTCTTCTGGATCTAGCCACCCAGTACATCTACCAGGCTCTGGGCTTGTACTGGGGGTTGTCTGCACAGAGTCCTATGATATGAACCATCTGTGGGTCTCTCAGCCATGGATAGCAGCACCTGTTCAAGTGAAGGTGGCCAGAGGGTGCAATGGACTCTGTGAGGGTTCTTAGCTTTAGTGGTTTAATGTTCTATTTATGTGCTGGTTGGCCTCCTGCTGGGAGGTGGTGCTATCCAGAGAGTATCAGCTGTGGTAGCATGGGGAGGAACTGGCGGTGAGTGAACTCTAGAACTCTCAAGAGTATATGCCCTTTGTCTTCCACTACCTGGGTGGGAAGCAAAGGACCATGAGGTGGGGGTATGGTTAGGCATGTCTGAGCTCAGAATCTCCTTGGGCGAGTCTTGCTGTGGCTGCTGTAGGGGATGGGGGTAAGGTTCCCAGGTTAATGGTGTTGTGTACCCAGGAGGATTGTGGCTGTCTCTGCTGAGTCATGCAGGTTTTCAGGGAAGTGGGGGAAAGCCAGGAGTCACAGGCCTTGCCCAGCTCCCAGGGCAATCCAAGGGGCTGGTCTCACTCCCACACCGCTAACAGCACCAAGTCTGTTTCCAGACAGAGGGCAAGCAGGGATGAGAACTTGCCCCAGGCTGCCTGCCTCCCAGCTGTGAAAGAAAAGGGCTTTAGTTCTTCCCTTGCCTGTGGGGCCTGCATGCCAGATTCAGCCCTCCCCTGAGTTCTGGCCAGGAGTATTCTCACACGGTTCAAATTGTTACGAAGTTTAGCTGGAGACTTCCTTCTCCTGTGGCATTCTCCCCCCACCTCTGGCTGCCCTCCCAAAGGATCCCTATGGTGCCAGGCAGGAATGGCCTGCTTGGGAATCCAGTGAGCTCCCAGGGCTTTTCCCGCTGGTTCCTCTACCTCTGTATTTCGCTTGGCTTTCCAAATTGACTCAGCTCCAGGTGAGACTGGAAAATTCTCCTGCAATCCAGAACTTCAGTTTCCCCAGTGGGGGTGTGTGTTTGGGGTTCGGGGGCAGAGGCTCTAGCTCCCTCTCCCACTTCTACAGTTTGGGCACTCACAGTATTTGGTGTGTTCCTGTTCCTGGTTTATTCCTGCAGTCATTCTGGAGCTAAAATTTATGATACAATCCTCCACACACTGTTCTGTCCATCCAAGCCAGAGCTGCAATCTAGTCCTGCCTCCTGTCTGCCATGATGAGCCCCCTTCTACAAATTATTGCATCTTTTGGCTCCTACCATAAGAAAGAAGCACAAGGTCTAAGAGATCTCTTTGGGTATTACTCTGTCTTATGTACTAGAGGATATGAAAGCCTGTGAATTTGAGTTGGGCTCAGACAAGACTAAGTTTCAGGCTGTGGTACAGGCAACACTGCTACTTGGAGACCAGGTAGTGTTGGAGAGATTGGTGATGGTAAATGATGCAATATAGAGTTTGTGGCAAATCCCAGGGGGGAAAGGAGAATACCATTCCATGGTTTTCTGGAGTGAGATGATGGTACCTGCACTGATGAATTACATACATTCTGAAAAACCTCTTCTAGCATGCACCCAGTCCTTGATGGAGAAGGAATACATAATAAACCAAGTAACCCTCTATCTAAAACTGCTTATCAGAAGATGGATCTTATCAGAACCACCACATTAAGAATTTCAGCAAGCTCAAAATAAAATTGATCAAAAATGAAAGTGTCACAAATGAGATTGAGCATTAACAAAAACAGAAGGCACAAACAAGTTGCATAAATCATAATCCCAGACCAGTGATATCCACCACTGTTCCTCATCTCTCACCTCTGACACTTGGAAATTATTTGCAAGCATGAAAAACAGGAGGAAGAAGTCAGAGCTTGGTTTACTGATGGAACAGCTAGTTTTGTTGGGAAAAGATGAAATATACACCCTAGAGGTACTGCAGTTCTATTTCAGGTGTCCTTGAAATAGTTTGAAATGGAAAAGTCTTCTCAATGGACTGAACATGGTGAACACAGCCACCCATTTTATGTGGAGAACCATATAGAACAATTTTAGAATATATACAAACTGTTGGGAAGTTTCAAAATGTTTGGCTGGCTAACTGAAATGGAGGATATAGGTGAAACCCCATCTCTACTAAAAATACAAAAATAAACCAGGCCTGGTGGCTAATGCCTGTAATCCCAGCTACTCAGGAGACGGAGGTAGGAGAATCGCTTGAACCCAGGAGGCAGAGGTTGTAGTGAGCCATGATCCCACCACTGCACTCCAGCCTGGGCAACAAGAACGAAACTCCATCACTCCATCTCAAAAAAAAAGAAAAAAGAAATGAAGGATATATATAGGCTCAACAGAATGCATTCACATTTATACAGGTTATTCTAGTTATTGCTGCCATTAACTGTCCTCTGCCACCAACAGAGATGGTATATTAGTTCGTTTTCACACTGCTATAAAGATACTACCTGAGACTGGGTAATTATTCATAAAAAAGGTTTACTCACAGTTCCATATGGTGGAAGATTTGCATGGCAGTAGGAGAGACAGCCAGAGAGCGAGGAAGTGCCACACTTGAAAACCATCGCCACTCATGAGCACTCACTCACTATCAGGAGAACAGCCTGAGGGAAAACATCTCCACGATCCAATTGCCTCCCACCAGGTCCCTGCCCTGACATGTGACGATTACAAATAGAGATAAAATTTGGGACACAGAGCCAAACCATATCACATGGTGATTTGACAACATTTTTCAAGAAGGCCAATTAGCAACTTGGTGGAAATTTGACCATGTCATGCCCCTTTCCTTCCTAGAAAGACAAGCTTGGTTGACTGATTGATTGATTCTCACAGAAATAAACAGGTATTCTGTCAATGAGTTTGCTTTTCTCACTTGCAGGACTTTAACCGGCACTACTGCTGAGGGTGTAAGGAGTGTTTGATCCCTGGCATGGGATCCCACATGATATCACATCAAATAACAGGAAATATTTTAAAATAAGTATTTTAAAGGGAATGAGCCTATGGTAATGGGATTAGGTAGTATCATGATCAGGTATTGTACTACTCCAAAGCTGCCAACCTGTTGAATGTACAGCTGAAGCACTGGTCCAGAAGCTATTTGTGTGTGTGTGTGTGTGTGTGTGTGTGTGTGAGGATGGATAGTCACCTTGCAAGATTCAATATAGGTGATAAATCAAAGATTTTTTTTTTTTTTTTGAGATGCAGTCTCGTTCTGTTACCAGGCTGGAGTGCAGTGGCGCAATCTCGGCTCACTGCAATCTCCACCTCCCGGGTTCAAGCGATTCTCTTGTCTTAGCCTCCTGAGTAGCTGGGATTACAATTGCGCACCACCATGCCTGGCTAATTTTTGTATTTTTAGTAGAGATGGGGTTTGACCATGTTGATCAGGCTGGTCTCGAACTCCTGACGTTGTGATCTGCCCGCCTCGGACTCCCAAAGTGCTGTGATTAGAATACTTGCATTCAAGATGCTAGGGGTGGTAGCAAGAGTGGCCATACATACCATTACCCCCAAAAAACCACTCACAGACTCTGGGCTTCCTGTCCTCACAATTCTGGCCTCAAAAGAGTTAGAGGAACTTGACATCAAAGGGGCTATATTTTGATCAAGAATGAACCTCTTTAAATTTTAACATGTTGCTCTTGGCATCCTATGTTCAGGGACCAGAAGAAAAATTGTATTACTGTGCTAGCAGTGATAATTGACCCTGATCATCAGGAGACACTAGAGCATTAATATACAATGAGGGCAAGGAGAAAAATGTGAGGAACCCAGATGATATATTTGAATACTTCTTGGTACTTCCTTGCTTAACTATGATGACTGTAAATGGATAGACACATTAACTCTGGATTGTGAGGTGACAAGGCCATGCCTTTAACAAAGCCACTTAGGTAATGTAGTAGTCAAGGGTAAGAGTAATCTAGAATGAATAATGGAGCAGGGAGTGCATAAGATTCAATTAAGCTCTAGGCCAGCTGCAGAGCAAGATCTGCTGTTTGTCCCACTAGCCTCCTCTAATTTCTCTTGAGAAAGAAATGTTCATAAGAATTTTAGAGTAGCTGCTTCCAGAGCATATAAGAGGATTCAGAAAACACAAAAAGTGGACTGTGAGAGAGACAGAGGTAACCCACATCCCAATGCAAAACAAACTTGCTGCCCAGCTAGGGAAGTGCAGACAGCAGACATGCTTTTAAATGTCGCTGCTTCAAGGTCTGCTTCAGCTGTAGAGGCCAAAATCATGCTCTCACAGGGGCAACTCCCGTGTTGGTCCAGAACACAGGGATGAAAGAATGGCCATTTCAGATTATTTCAGGAAAACTCAGATAGGCAGCAGTCCTTCCATATATTTTCACTGGATTGGTCAAGGCTTCATGTGGTATGAATAGCTTTCCTTTCAAACCTGCAGTATTGAAATTTCTAGACAACTTAACAAAAACTTAGTACCTGAGATACGGAGATGTGGATTAAACTGACTTTTTAATTCTGCCCTCAGAAATAGAGATGTTTTATTACTTCCATACCCCAGAGAAATTCAGAATAAGAACAGGGCTCTAGGTCTTGTACCTTTTTAAGTCTTTCTAATAGGATAACATGCAAAATTGTTTGTCTGGATATTAGTAAAAAACTGGTAGACTGATATTTCTCTCTCCCTCTTCCCCACTTCATCACCTTTCTTCCCTAACATCCACATTTCCCAGATATGTAAAAATGATCCTGAGAGACACAACATTCTAGGCTATAAAAAAGAAAAACTTATTTCCTTCTAACCATGCTATAATTTGCAAATTGCTTCATTTACAACGAACATAGCACTTAACATTATTTTGTAGAACAATGTTAGTTCATTTTCCTCATGGGAAACATCACTCCACTATTTTTTAATAAAATGTTCTTCACGGCAATAAAAAAAAGAGAGACTTCCAAGTAAAATATTTTTCTCTCCACAGCTACTTCTTTTGTTTTATAAAGACCTGATCTGAGCAAGGAAATTACTACTAGTTTTGGTCTGCTTAATTATTCAACTACACATCCCTCTCCTCAGCTTTTAAGTCATGGGTGTGAGAACTGGAAGGGAGGTGGTTAGAGTTTAAGGTTGATGAGGTGTTTGGAGATGATACTTGATATCTAAAACATGGAGAATGCCACTTTTTAATTCAATTCAGCAGCAATTTGAAAGACAAAAAATTGTTTTTGCAAGGAAAGCATGACATAGTGAAATGTGCTTTAGAAATATTTATTGAAGATGAACTTGTGTGCATGTGTGTATACATTTGTGCATGCATACACATATGTGCACACGGGTAGGCATGAAATGAGAGTGATTACAGGTAGGAAAGGCAGTTGAAAGTTATTGGCAGTTACATAGGCTATAGGGAAAGGGATGTGAATAATTGTGACAGCAGTGGAATAGATTTATAGAATTTCATCATGCAACTTATAAATAAAGAAAATAAGGCAAAGAAAAAATAGTGTTTTACATTTATCCAAATATTTATCATTTCCAATTCACCTCACTCTTTTCTGAGAATTTGAGTTTCCATTAGCTATAACTTCCTTTAGCCCAAAGAATTCCCCTTGGAATTTTTTTTATAGTGCAGGTTGGCTTGCAAAAATTAATTTGCTATTATTTAAAACTATCTTTCATTACCTTCATGTTTAAAAGGTATTTTTGACGGTAATATAATTCTGAATTGATTTACATAAATATATAGGTTCACCCTCTTCTGATCTTTGGTTTTCTGAGAAACCAATTGTTAATTGAATTGTTACTCCTTATGTGAAATATATTGTTTTTCTATTGCTGTTTATGGATTTGCTTTTTATGTTTGGCTTTTAGCCACTTAACTACTATGTGCTGCTACAGTTTGGATGTTTGTTCCTGGTAAATCTCATGTTGATCTTCAATGTTGGAGGTGGGGCCCACTGGGAGATATTTGGTTCATGGGGTGGATCCCTACTGAATGGCTTGGCATAGTCTGAGTGCTAGTGAGTTCCCAGTGTAGTAGTTCCTATAAGAAAATAAAAAAAAAAAAAAAAAAAAAAAGAGTTGGTTGTTTAAAAAAGCCTGGCATCTTTGCACTCTCTCCTTTGCTTTCTCTCTTGCTGTGTGTTCTACGCACACAACAGCTCACCTTCACCTTCTGCCATGAACGGAAGCAGGCTGTGGCCCTTGCTAGATGGAGGCGCTCAGATCTTAGTCTTTTCCAGACATCAGAATTGTGAGCCAAATAATCATCTTCTTTTTAGAAATTTTGCAGCCTTGTGTATTCCTTCACAGCAACACAAAAGAATTAAGATGTGCCTTGGCATAAACTTTTTTTGTGTTTAGTCCACTTGGTTTTTCTTAGCATCCTGTATCTGCAAACTTCTGGATTTCATTACATTTGGGAAATGTGGGATCATTATTTTTTCAAACATGTTGATTCTTATTCTCTCCTGTTTCCTAGTTTTCTAATGAAACATAATTGGGCTTTCTGTTATTATCTAACAGGCCCTAATACTGTGTTCTTGAGTTACAATTAATTTTTCATTTTTGTTCTTTACCTTGAATTTCTGTTGTCCTAAGCTCAAATTCATACACTCTTTCACTCTGTCATCTCCATTCTGTGGCACAATCCATCCAATGAATTCTTGGTTTCAGAAATTTATTTTTCAGGTTTTGGAATTTCTATTTGGTTCTCTTTTATTCTTTCTACTTATTTGATACAATTTCTATTTTTCTGCTAAAATGTTCTCCCACTGAGAGCACATTGTGTTTTTCCTCCTTCTTTTTAAAGGCTGAATAATATTCCATTATTATTAATATTACTGTTGGTGAGAATGTAATTTGGTATAGACATTGTGAAAAACAGTATGGAGGGTTCGCAAAAAAATTAGAAAATAACCTACACATGATGCAGCAAAATTAGAAAATAACCATCACATTATGCCGCAATTCTGCTGCTGGGTATCAAAGAAGGAATTGAAATCACTATGTCAAAAGGGATATCTGCATTGACATGTTAATTGCATCATTATTCACAACAGTCAAAATATAAAATGCAATTTTTATTTTGCCTATTCCTCCTTAATAGTTACTATAAAATCTTCTATATTTCTGTTGTAGTCTTCAAAGTTATGATTCCAATACTTGAATAAAAATTTCCTCAGGGGTCTCTAACTTATCTAAATATGTTCTTCTACTTTTTCATTTTAGATTTTGTGATTCTTAGTTCTGTGTATACACTTGATTGAGTTAGGGGATGCCCAGATATTTGGTGAAGAATTATTTCAGTGTGTGTTAGGGAAGGTGTTATTGGAATAAGTTAGCATTTAAATCAGTCGGCTGAACAAAGAAGATCTGCCCTTACCAATGTGGGTGGGCATCAGCCAATATATTGTGCGTCCACATAAGAACTTAAAGGAAGAGAATGGGTGAATTCTGTTTCTGTCTTTTTGAGCTGAAATACTCATCTTCTTCTGCCCTAGGACATCAGGGATCCTGTTTCTCTGACCTTCAGACTCAGATTAAATTACAACAGCTGCCTTCCTGGTTTTTCAGCTTGCAGAAGGCACATAGTGGGACTTCTCAGCCTTCATAATTGTGTGAGCCAATTCCCATAATAAATTTTCTTTTATCTATCTATCTATCTACCTACCTACCTATCTATCTATGTATCATTTATCTATCTGTCTGTCTTATTGGTTCTGGTTTTCTGGACATTCCTCACTCATATAGATGGTTTTGGATGTTGTCATTTTATATAAAGTGTGAATAAGTGTATTTATGCATATACCTATTTTCTTTATATATTTATTTTGAAGATATTACTTTATTTTGATTAATTCCAAGTAATAGAGTCAGAAAATAACGATTCAGGGTAAATAGTAAAATTCTGTTGTCTAAATCTAATAGTAATTTATATAATTATTATCAATTACATAGAATCACACCAGTTTCATCACAATTGAGCTATGTCTTATGTTTTTCTTTATTGAATACCTGCACAGTGTGAAACACTGAAAACATTTTAAAATATAAAATTACACATTAAATATAATGTGAATTGTATAGATTTTAAAATGCCAAGTTGCAATTTTAGAACTTTATTATTTTAATTTATTACATGCTGTTAAGATGATCATTTTAATTCAAATAGACTTATAGGAGGAATTTTCTCTTCCAAAAGAAGACACAACTTTTAGTGGAAAATCCAAGGTTGAAATAGGGAGTTAAATAGAATTTAAAGCCTGTAGTATAATTTTCGATACAGCTTTTCATTATAAGAGTCACTCAAGACCTTTATAAGGAAAAGAAAACAAAAAGTAAAGCTGAATTTTTGAAAACTGGGTTAAATACACTGTATTAATTTCCTAAGGCTGCCATAACAAGATAACACAAACTTAGTGGCTTAAAACGACAGAAGTTTATTCTGTAATGGTTTTGGAGTCTAGAAGTCCAAAATCAAGGTGTCACCAGGATCACGCTCCCTCTGAAGGCACTAATGAAAAATTCTTCCTTGCCTCTTTCTATGTTCTGGTGGTTGCCAGTATTTTCTGGCATGCCTTGGCACGTAGCTGTATCATTTCAATCTCTGCCTCCATCTTCACATGGGCTTTCTCTGTGTTCCGTCCTCATTCTATAAGGATACCAGTCATTGAATTTAGGGCCTACTGTAATACAGTGCAATATCATCCTAACTTAATTAATTACATCTGCAAAGGCCCTAATGCCACATGAGTCACATTCTGAAATTCCAAGTAGATATGCATTTTGGGGACACAATAGAAAATGTACAAAATATATTGAAGAAATAGAATGTTATAATTAGGAATCATTCCAATTATATTTAGTAAGTTCAAATGCTATATCTAGGGTAAATATGATTAGTGCTTACAACCATCTGGCTCTCCTTTGGGGCTCACAGAGAAAACCAGCTTTTCTAATACCTTTTCATTATGATAGAGAATTATGATTTGTTCTTGTACTAGTGATGTGGGCGGAGTGATGTACCTTGCTTCTAGGCTAAGTCATTTAATTGCAAAACTCTTTATGTCTTCACCTGTTTCAAAGAGATCTCATCTTTACAGAGAGTAAGTTAACACAAAAGACAATGCAGTCTCCATTATCTTGGGCCCCTTTTAATTTTGTGAAGCTGAACCAACCAAAACACGAATTGGATACTGGGTGAGAAAAAATTAGTGATTTTGTAGAACTAATCTAATGTGGTTTTTTTGTTTGTTCCTGCAACATACCCTTTCCTACAATTACCAGTACTTTCTGTCTAGATACTTCCTGTTCTAGGCTACCATACACCCATTATTAATCACATACTATGGTATTTAATTATCTCCCTCATCTACTGTTTGGTAGCATAAACAACCAATTATCAAGTGTTCTATATTACTAAAAATATAATTATAAATTATACTGAATCTTGCTGGCCGCCGTGGCTCATGCCTCTAATTCCAGCACTTTGGGAGGCCGAGGTGGGTGGATCACCTGAGGCCAGGAGTTAGAGACCAGCCTGGCCAATGTGGTGAAATCCCATCTCTATTAAAATACAAAAATTAGCCAGGCGTGTTGGTGCACGCCTGTAATTCCAGCTACTCAGGAGGCTGAGGCAGGATAATTGCTTGAACCTGGGAGGTGGAGGTTACAGTTAGCCAAGATCGTGCCATTGCACTCCAGCCTGGGCAACAGAATGAGACTATGTCTCAAAAAAATAAATAAATGAAACAAAATAAAATAAAATATACTGAATCTGGTACTTCGTAAATCCCTAAACTTCAATAATATTTTTTTCTCATTTATGGTCTCCCTCGAAGGCAGCAAACATTCCTCTCTCAGAAATTTTAGTTCCTTAAAACCATTATATTTAGAAATGTAAAATAATTCAAAGTATAGATGTATCAATGTAAAAATATCTAAATGTCTCAAGAAATTAAAATTATTACAAATTGTCTCCTCTTTCTATTTGAATATACTCTATTATTTTAGTGTTTGTAATAAAAAGGGTTACAAATCATAAGAAAGTGTCCTAAAATGTTTTATTAGTTTATAATCAAAGTTATTTCCTTTTAGATGATACTATTTTAGTGGCATTGAACAAATGAGTTGATGTTGTAACACATTGTATAGTTCTTCAAATGAAGAATTTCCAGGGTAATATGGATTATAAAGAGACTACAAGACAGAGATACATCACAATAATATGTAAATTACAAGTACATTACCTGTAGAAATTAATTTATGTTTGACAATTTAGGGATATAAGTGTATGAAACGTACTTCTTTCAATTTCAGCTTCCATAATAGAAGATATTCAATTATAGTGTGTTCCAAATGAAAAGGCTAAATAGCTGCTCAAAACTGGCATCTTTGTGATGCAAATTATGATATTTCAGATCTCAACTTTTAAAATTTCAAGTGAGTATGCTTTAATTTATGGTGTCAGGGGCTATATGTCTATACTTATGTATATGTGTTTGCATGTGTTTGAATGCATGTGTATACACACATATTGTACCCTAGATAATTATTCAATTACTCCATTAGGAGTATAGTTTGTTAGGTCAGTCAACCAAACAAATACTTAGCTGCATAGGAGTAGTAAAACATACAAAGGAAAACATTATCTTCTTGGACTCCAAACGATTTTTCAGAGAGAAACTTTCTCACCTGATTTATATAACAATTATATTTGATGTGTTTTCCTAAGAATTATTTATACCCAGTCACAATATTAAAGCATATTGCATTTCACAGAAAATTGATTGTATAATTAAACTTATAAGATTAAAGAAAGGGAAAAAATAAAACACACATGCTGATAGAGGAATGAGTGAAAGGGAAGGCAATGAGTAGAAGGATGTGTCTATCTGCTGCATTGCTAATATAAAAATTATTAATGCCAGTAAAGCATATCTAATAGAATATGAAAGCATAAATACTCAGTTCATAACAACAAGGAATTATTGGACAAAGGTTGAGTCATATTAAATATCAGCTAATAAATGCAAGATAGTAACTGATGAAGATCCATTGACATCTTTATAGATGTTATTTATGATGAAATAAATGTTATTGAAAAATGTTAAAGGTTTATTTCATTATTAATTGACACATTATAATTATACATATATTTTTTAATAATGAGATAACAATGTAATTGTAGTTGGATTTGCTAATTATTTTCTCCCAAATTTATGATAAATTCAACTTTTTATAAATAAGTTAACCATAAATCTGTACATCACATACAACCGCATTTTGAAAAATAAGGCATAGGCATGCAATATTTATACATATGCCAAATATATATACATGTCATCGATAATAGATTGTATTTTCATTAATGTAGATTTACCTTTTATGACATAGCATAACATGGATCTGAAAATAAGATTGTCCTTTATACTTGAACACCTGAGAATACTCTTTTGTGGGAAAAATTAATTAGTTATTCAACTCATATTAGATCACTTAATATGTGCCAGACTCGATATCAGTAAAGAAGCTTGAGTTTTTTGTTAATTTTGGTAATTAAATACAATTATTGCTTCAGATAACTGAAATCTTCCCAGTTAAAAACAGAATTCTTTATGTCACTCTCAAATCTCTCTGGAAAAGAATAACATCAATTATAACAATACAAATATTAGAAGAGGGAGGAAGAAAAGTGATTTAATTAGAAAGACCCAAAGTTATTTGTGCTTTCTGATTATAGAGCTAATATA
This sequence comes from Pongo pygmaeus, assembly GCF_028885625.2. Lineage (NCBI taxonomy): Eukaryota > Metazoa > Chordata > Mammalia > Primates > Hominidae > Pongo > Pongo pygmaeus. The sequence goes on from NC_072377.2 coordinate 105,504,895, forward strand.
TATCTAGATTTAGATTTTTTTTAAGATGTTAAAATCCACACTACTCATCTTTTGTTCATGTTCTTTCAAGTAAACAAAACTGACAAGGAAGTAGGCTGAATTTAGAAGCCTATTTTTCACAGCTTGTTTCCAAGACATGAAATAAGATTAATACAGATTGAAAATAATTTCTTGACTCTTCCAGTTTTAGGATCATAGCACATAATGAGAACCCTGAAACTTTTCAATATCCTGAAGTGACTTACGAATTAATAAAGACTCTGGCACATATTTGGCATATATTTTGTGTTCATCTTTCCCCCTTTGCAGTTGATACTTCATTTGTATAAGCAATTAAGCAAAACATTCCTAGTCATATAGTAGGCAATCTACCTCGTACTTAATTCATAACATCTAAGCTTTGTTTTTATTGTGTGTAGGACTATAAACAGATATTGTTTTCAAAACAATATTATCAAATTGGGGATTCTAGTTAAATATGTTCATTGTAGGAATTCCCATAATCTTAATGGACAAATATTTATGTGGTAATTATACAGAGAAATGTTTAGGTGCAATATTTTCCAATGTTATTTGATCATGAGTAATGTTTCTATAGGAAGAGAATTACCACGCCACTGAACTAGGGTTGCATATAATTATATTTCTGAAGAATCTTTCAAGCTACAACCACAAATTTGTCAATGAAATTCTTTCTTCTTACTTTCACTCCTACTATTGACCAAATTCAGGCAATGTTGCATGTTACCCTTCCTCTTTATGCCACTGTCCTTCATTTTGACTGTTACCATTTGGATTTTCAAAGATCGTTCCATCCATTCTTGCTATTCTCTAGTCTACCCTTCACGCTATGATGACTGTCCACTCTATTTAACATGGGTAGGTGGCTCATATACCTTTGTGGCTGCTTCCTGCTTTTGCAGGTCCAGCTCAAATACTACATCCATGGAACCTTCTGAAACAATCCTACTCAAAACAATTTTTCTATTATTCCAGTTGTTCTTAAGTCTATTACTGCATTAATTACATATGTTTACTTTGCAGTGTATATATCATTGTCAAATCTGAAATTTTAGTGTTTTTTTTTTCTTAAAGACAGGTAGATATTAGTACAACTTACCAAATACTTCCAATTTTCCTTAAGGGTGCATGATGGGGTATCTCTTCACTGACTCTTAGAATTAAGTGTGGCCATGTGTATTAGTCAATTAAACATGAATAGAAGAAATATTTATTCCTTTGGGTAAAACCTTAAGAGTCAGTGCATGACTCACCATGCTGTCTCTTTTTACATTTTCAATAAAAGCTAACAATATTTCAGGCAGACAGCCTAATCCCAGGGTACAAACAATATAGGGATGAGTCCTAAAAGACAGGCAGTGATGATGCAGTATGATAGGAAAATATATTCCTATTGAGATTATGGGTTTGTTTGCTAGCACAACATAATCAAGCTTATTCTATTGCTATGCACTCTAAATGTAAAATATGCCAAAAAATATATGTTTAATAGAGACAGAAATGGTCCTGAAAGTTATCAATGTTTATTTAAATAATGAGCCCAACTCACCTCAGTTTTTTGCTGCTTATCAGTTTTCAGAAATATGATAACAGAATAGAAACATCAAATCAATTAATTTTAGCTAAAAAGCACTCTTAAAATAAACAAAAGTTTTATTATACTGTATTCCTATCCATAGTTTCCCAAACTGTTCTCTGCAATTTGTTGACCTGTATTCAGTGACTGTTCATGGCAAAACCATTCCAGACTTTAAAAAGCAAGCAGCAAAAGACCAAAAATATCTAACACAGTATTGAAGGAGAAGAACAAAGTTGGAGAACTGACACTACCTGACTTCAAGACTTATGATAAAGCTACAGTGATAATGACAGTGTGGTATTAGTTAAAAAAAAAAAAAAAAAAGACCAATAGATCAATGGGACAGAGTAGAGAGCCTAGAAATAGATCTACATACATATAACCAGCTGATCTTTGACAAAGAAGCAAAGGCAATGCAAAGATAGTCTTTTCAATAAATAATGGAATAATTAAACACCCACATTCAAAAAAAAATCTTGAATATATCTTACATTCCTCAAAAATTAACTCAAAATGAATTACAGACATAAATACAAAATGCAAAACTATAAAACTTTTAAAAGATAACATAAGAGAAATCCTAGATGAACCTGAGTATAGTGATGGCTTTCTAATTACAATACCAATGGTACAATTTATGAAACTAATAATTGATAAGCTGGACTTCGTTAAAATTAAAAACTTCTGCTCTGCAAAAGACGACATCAAGAGACCAAGAAGACAAACCACAGTCTGGGAGAAAATATACGCAAGAGACACATCTGATAAAGGAATTATTCAAAATAAACAAAGAACTCTTAAAACTCAACAACAACAAAAAAATGATTAAAATAGCCAAAGACTTTAACAGACACCTCACCAAAGAAGACATAGACATAGCAAATAAGCATGTGAAAATATGCTCCATATCATATATCATCAGGAAAATGCAAAGTAAAACCACAGTGAGAAGCCGCTACATACCTATTAGAATGGCAAGAAATCAGAACCCTAACAACATCAATTGTTAGTGAAGATGTGGAGTGATATGGTTTGGCTCTGTGTCCCCACCCAAATCTCATATTGAATTGTGATTCCGATTCCACGTGCTGGAGGTGGGGCCTGGTGGGGGGTGATTGGATCATGGGGTGGTTTCTAATGGTTTAGCACCATTCCGCTAGAGTTGTCTCATGACAGAGTTCTCATGAGATCTGATTGTTTAAAACTCTGATACATGCAACAATGTGAATGAACCTCAACATAATTATGCGGAGCAAAAGTCAGAAAAAAAAAACCCTGTGATTTATTTACATTAAATTCTAGAAAATGGAAGTGTAGTCTCCAGTGGTTACCTAGGAACAGTTAGGGAGGAGGAAGATGGTATTACAAAGGAATGTGATAAAACTGTTCAAGGTGATAGAAAATGTTCATCATCTTGATTGTGATGGAAGATTTCAAGGATATAGCTCTATCTCAGAACTTTTCAAATGGTATACTTTAAATATATACCTGTTTTGAATGTCAATTATATTTTAATAAAGAAGTTAAAAATAAAAGACCAGAAAAGGACTATGACTGTGGGAGGAACAGCAACTAAAACAAATTTTAAAAAGAGAATAACAAAATGATCATAAATCCTGGCTATATACCACACAGTATTCAAAAATGTTTTTCATGTATTATCTCATTTAAACCTCAAAACAACCCTATGAACTCAACATCATAGTTATGTAATTTTACAAATAAAGAAAATGAGGCACAGAGAGGTTAAGTAATTTACATATGGATATTCACACAATAAGGAATAAAGGCTAGATTAAATACTGACATTTTACTACCCGAGCCCACATTCCTAATGACTTTTCTGCTCTCAACTACAAACCGAGTAAGGCCGTTTCATTGAAAATAACAAGATTATGTTAACAATAATGTACACGTTATGAATAATAAGTTGTTAAAAATTATTTCACTGTAAACCATATTTTGTTTTATTTTGTTATTATTTAATATCATTTTACTTGACAAACAATTATATGTATTGCAGGGTATAATGTAATATTTTGATGTTTGTTTACAATGTGGAATGATTATTTTTATCTTTAAGGTATTTATTTTAGAAACAGGGTCTTGCTATATTGTCTAGCCTGTAGTGCAGTGACTATTCACAAACGTCACCATCACCCACTACAACCTCAAACTCTTGGCCTCAAGTGATCCTCCTGCCTCAGCCTCCAGAGTAGCTGGGACTACAAGAGCATAACATCATGCCCTGCTACACTGTGGAATTATTGAATCATACTAATTAATAAATTCATCACCTCACATACTTTTCTTTTTTGTGTGTAGAAAACATTTAAAATATGATATTTTAGCAATTTTGATATATGCAATGCATTATTCTTTATGATAGTCACTATTCTGTGTAATAGATTACTACAGCTTATTTCTTCTAACTGAAACCCTGTACCCTTTGGTCAACATCTCTTTTCCCATTCACTCTCTTCCTGCAGCTGCTGGAATCCACACTTCACATAAACAGGACTATGCTTTGTTTCCTTCTGCATTTTCATGCATAGAAAACACTGTCTAGCATATAGTAGAGGCTCATTAATCACGTTTAAAAATTTGTTAAATAAAAAGAAAAATGATGATCTGATACTGTCAAAACTTGGATGCTTTTTTTTTTTAATTTGGATAGATTGATTCGGTCTTCTGTATATAAAGATGTGGTAGAAGTAAGGTAAGGTAAAGTTTGCTGTATACAAATAAAGACTCTTCAATGTCTTCCATGCAGAATGATTTCTGACAAAATGGATATTACATCCCTCTTCCAAGAAGTCATTTCATGTTTGGTAAAATTGAACAGTTAGAAATGACTACTGGCACCAAAATTTAATTTTTTTAAGAAAAATATTCTCCCCTTTGTTTCCATCTCCTAGAGATACTTCTACTTTTAGGGTAACAAGAAATGTGATTTGAAGACCCAAAAAATAAATTAACTCCAACATAGTTTCCAGGTATGAAATTCTGAATCCTTACAATTTAAATTAAGGAGACTTTTTCTAATTTTTTCAGCATTATCCCTGATTCTTAGCCTTGAATTTCTTCTCCTTGAAAGTTCCAGGAAAGTCCCCTTGCACCCACCCTTTAAGGTCAATCTTAATCCCTATCTCCCACAGATTTCCTAAGCATATAGTCAAAACTAATCTTATGATCCTTGGACTTTCTTAGCCCATTGCCTTTACCAAACCAGTAGAGTTTGCCACTTTAGTCCCAAACTGTGCTAAAAGGGTTTGTTTCCTTCACCAGAATGCACCTACTGGAAGGAAAAAGCTACGCCTTATTCATCTATGAATTCTTAACAGGTCTTTGCTCATAGTTGGCTTTCAAAGTTTGATAAATTTACCATTCATTTCACACCTTCTTCTTTGGAAGTAGTAGCAATAAATTAGTTGAACTTTCAACTTGGCCTTTTAAACTTAATCCCTGGCCCTTGTCAAGAGGTGAATTAGTTCTCTGGAAGAGAAACAGTGGTAGTTTAATTGCAGAGACTACGGCAGGTATCTTTCTGCCTCAAGTCATAAGCTTTCCTGAGGAAAAAAATGTATTCCTTAAGAAATATGTATTAAATAGAAAAGTCCATCTTCATAATGACCTTCTTTATCTATCTTCTTCTATTCCGACTAAGAGATAGCGTTGGACATTTCAGCATGCTTGAACTACCTGCACTCATTTCACTGGAATCCACATTATATGAAAGTCCAGCTGTAATAAATCTAGACTTGTGCTAAATTTCCCTTTTGGCTTAATGTTCCATTTTGTGTTAGACAAGAACCCAGTAGAGATGAGATACAGAATTCTGATTTTGCTGTGTTATGCCTTATAGCAAGCCAACTGCCAAAATAGGGCAATAAAACTGAAGTGTGTATATCATGAAACAAACATGACTAACGGGTAGATATTTGCCTTAAATAGTCAGAAGGTTTTATGATGATAAACAACATAATGTGGATAGAAGAGGCTTATAGTTCCTCAAGCTCATGAGTAAAATGATTTCAACCACTTTCTAGCATCTGTTTATCTTCAGGAAGTATAGTGAGGCTAATGGCAAATAACTAAAATGTTTATTTAAAATAATTAAGGACTTGATTCAGTGTGGATTTATTATAAAAGAATATATGCTATTTCAATCATTTGTTTGGGTTACTGTGAACATTTTAAGATTGAAAGTGGAATTGTAGTGTTCCATGGAAGGCTTTAATGTCTTATGTAAACTATTGTAATGATTTCTCTTCATACACATACTAGCATACATAAAACAGTTTGGAAGTTCAACTTTTCAATTACAGAAAGCATTTTTTGCTACCCTATTTTAACTATGAACAGAGTATTCTACAAGGTGTTTTTCTAGATTTATTGAAATATTGACATGCTACAACAACTATAAGGTCATAAAATTTAAAAAGCAAATGAACCATAGAGATGATGTACAAACTTCTATTTATTTCTAATTTTATTTTGAGCCGAAAAGAAAATTTAAGGTGTTATTTTCATTATATAATGATAATTCTGCCTTGTGTGTTTGTAAGATGTAGAATCAGAATTCAATAGTTGTTTTTTTCTGTCATTGCTCATATTTTATCAGAAGTACATTATCTCACTTATTTGTATTATTCTTATCAATCTTTCTCCACATAAAAAGTGTCTTCCATATGCAAGTTGTTTTGCTAGATACCGGGTTACAACGGTGAGTAAGAGCCCCTCCCTTGAAGGAACTTGATATGTCCACTTTAAACCTACAGAAGCAAAATCTAGTGTATATAGGTATACATGTATATATATAGTAATTGCAGAATAATTGATAAATTTAATAGCACATGATAAGTTATTTTGTGGCAAATATTATGCTAAGCAATTTGCATATATTGAGCAGTATAAATTACCAGCAGAAATAAACAAAGTTGTCATATACAGTTGATTGTTGAACGACATTGGTTTGACCTGCGTGGATACACTTATATGCAAATTTTTTACAAGAAGTATATTGGAAAATATTTTTAACCTATGTGAAATTTAAAATTTAAAATTTCACAGTGAATCACATAGACTGGAAATATTTTAAAAATCAAATCAAAAAAATCAAAAAATCAAATCAAAAAGAGTTATGTCAAAAATACAAGAGATATATGTAGATAATAATCTATTTCATTATTTACTACCATAAAAGACACCATATAAACTGTATATGTGTCTATTATAAAAGATTAAATTTTATCAAAACATATGCACAAAAAATTTATCGACCATACGTGGTGCCATTTGCAGATGAGGAAAATGTAAACAAATGTAAGGATGCAATGTTAAATCATAGTTGCAAAAAATTAACTGTAGTACATACTTCACGACTGTAATAATCTCATAGTCACCTCCTGTTGCTACTGTAGTGAGCTCAAGTCTTGTGTGTTTCTGCTTAACACATCTTATGACGCTAATCATCCACCAGTTAGCAGTTTGTCTCTCCAGTAAATTGCATATTGCATTAAAAATGATCTCTTGGAATTCTTGAGTATTTTTATCATGTTTTGTGCCATATCATAAACCTTGAATAACACTATGTGAGCCATATACACTGTGACTAGTGATGCTGGAAGTGCTTCCAAAAAGCAGAGAAATGGGTCTGGCATGGTGTCTCATGCCTGTAATCCCAGCACTTTGGGAGGCCGAGGTGGATGGATCACCTGAGGTCAGGAATTCAAGACCAGCCTGGCCAACATGGTGAAACCCTGTCTCTACTAAAAATACAAATATTAGCTGGGCATGATGACACATTCCTGCAATCCCAAACACTCAGAGGTTGAGGCAAGAGCATTGCTTGAACCCAGAAGGCAGAGGTTGCAGTGAGCTGAGATAAAGCCACTGCTCTCCAGCCTGGATGACAGTGTGTGACTCAGTCTCAAAAAAAAAAGAGAAAAAAGAAAAAAGCAGAGACAGAGAAACATCATGACATTAAAGAGGAAGTTGAATTGCTTGAAGTTTGCAGCTGAGGTTGTCCACTAATTCAAGATAAATAAAATTTGTGAAGTCATTGATACACTTATGCCAGCAGGCAAGAAAACTTCGTAATTTTTGCAAAATACCTTTTTTTGCATTAAAAATGCAGATTTTATGTGGTTGCAGTATTGCTACAAGAAAGGCAGAACTATTGACTCTGATATAATTTGAGAAAAAGTAAAGTAATTATATGACAACTTAAAGATATGGGAAGGTGAAAGATCTAAAGCTTCCAAAAAAGGGGGGTTTGATAATATTAGAATGAGATTTGGCTTAAAAAGGTGTCAAAATAACAGGAGAAGCAGCTTCTGCTGACCAAGGAAGACAAGATGAGTTCCCAGACACCATTAAGAAAATAATTGAGTGGGCCAGGCGCGGTAGCTCACGCCTGTAATCCCAGCACTTTGGGAGGCCAAGGCAGGCAGATCATGAGGTCAGGAGATCGAGACCACCACGGCTAACACAGTGAAACCACGTCTCTACTAAAAATAGAAAAAATTAGCCAGGCGTGGTGGTGGGCGCCTGTAGTCCCAGCTACCCTAGAGACTGAGGCAGGAGAATGGCATGAACCCAGGAGGTGGAGCTTGCAGTGAGCCGAGATCGTGTCACTGCACCCCAGCCTGTGCAACGGAGCAAGACTCCATCTCAAAAAAAAAAAAAAAGAAGAAGAAAAAAAGAAAAAATCATTGAGGGTTGGGCATGGTGGCTCACACATGTAATCCCATGTAATCCCAACAGTTTGGGAGGCCAAGGAGGGAGGATCACCTGAGGTCAGGATTTTGAGACCAGCCTGACCAACATAGTGACACTCCATCTCTACTAATAATACAAAAAAAAAAAAAAAGCCAGGTATGGTGATGCATGCCTATAATCACAGTACTCAGGAGGCTGAGGCAGGAGAATCCCTTGAACCCAGGAGGCAGAGCTTACAGTGAGCCAAGATGGCGCCATTGCACTTCAGCCTGGGCAACACACCAAGACTCTGTCAAAAAAAAGAAAGAAAGAAAAAGAAAATCATTGAGGAGAATGTATAGCCTGAATGGGTTTTTAATGTAGACAAAAGTACTCTATTCTGAAAAAAAAAAAAAAGTCAAAAACGATGTTTATTAATAAGGAAGAGAAGGAAGCACCAGGAAGGGATAGGCTAACTCTATAGCTTTGTGCAAATGCAGTAGGATTTCTGATCAGGACCACCCTTATCTATAAAGCTGCTAATTTTTGAGTGTTGAGGGGAAAATATAAACTCCAGCTGTCTGTTTTTCGATTGTACAAGAGGAAGGTTTGTATAATAAAAACGATTTTTTTTCTGGATTGGTTCCATCTATGCTTTGTCCCTGAAATTAGGAAGCACCTTAGCAGTAATGTATTTACTTGTAGAGTTCTTTTGATATTGGGCAGTACTTCTGGCCACACAGAACCCAAGAGTTCAACATCAAAGGTGTCAAAATGGTCTGTTTGCCCCAAAAACAATGTCTGTAATTCAGTCTCTATATCCGAAGATCATCAGGAACTTAAGGTTCATTAAACGCGGTGGTTCTCTATGGAAATAATGCTACAGAAAACAAGCCCAACAGAGAGAACACCATGAAAGTCTGGAAGGATTACACCATTGAAGATGCAATGACTGTTATAGAAAAAGCCTTGAGAGCTATCAAACCTGAGACATGAAATTCCTGCTGGAGCAAATGAGCCCAGATGTTGTACATAACTTCACAGGATTAAAGACAGAGCCAATCATAGAGATCATGAAAGACACTCTGGACTGGTAAAAAAGGTGAACGGGTCAAGGTTTTCAACATATGGAACTTGGAGGAATTCAAAGTAATAATAGATACTTGATATGGTTTGAACATTTGTCACCTCTAAATCTCATAATGAATGCAATCACCAATGCTGGAAGTAGGACCGGGTGGCAGGTAATTGGATAATGGGGGCAGGTCTATCATGAGTGACTTAACACAATCCTCTTGGTTATGAGTGATTTATTGCTGTGAGTTCACATGAGATCTGTTTGTTTAAAAGTGTATGGCACCTCCTCCCTCTTTCTCTTGCTCCTGTTCTCACCATGTGAGATGCCAACTCCCCTTATGCCTTCCATCATGATTTTAAGCTGCCAGATGCCTCACCAGATGCCAAGCAGATACCAGCACCATGCTTCCTGTACAGCCTGCAGAACCATGAGCCAAATAAACCTGTTTATGTTATAAATTACCCAGTCTCAGGTATGTCTTTATATCTTCAATAACAACCTAATACAGAAAACTGATGCTGAAGAGTAGAGCATTGCTATAAATATACGTGAAGATGTGGAAGTGGCTTTGCAAATGGGTAATGGGTAGAGGTTGGAAGAGTTTGGAGAGCTCAGAAGAAGACAGAAAGATGAGGGGAAGTTTGGAACTTCATAGAGACTGTCTACCTGATTGTGACCAAAATGCTGATAGAGATATGGAAAGTGAAGGTCAGGCTGATGAGGTCTCAGATGGAAATGAACAAATTATTTGTAATGAAAGCAATTAAATTACCAGTGTTATGCCCTATCAAAGAACTTGGCTGCATTGTATTCATGTTCTAGGTATCTGTGGAAGTTTGCAATTAAGAAAGATGACTCAGGGTATCTGGTGGAAAAAAAAATTCAAAGCAGCAAAGTGTTCAAGATGTGGCACGGCTGGCAGGGAGCGGTGGCTCATGCCTGTAATCCCAGCACTTTGGGAGGCTGAGGTGGGCAGATCACCTGAGGTCGGGAGTTTGAGACCAGCCTGACCAACATGGAGAAAACCTGTCTCTACTAAAAATACAAAAAATTAGCTGGGCGTGGTGGTGCATGCCTGTAATCCCAGCTACTTGGGAGGCTGAGGCAGGAGAATCGCTTGAACCTGGGAAGCAGATGTTGTGGTGAGCCGAGATTGCACCATTGCACTCCAGCCTGGGCAACAAGAGAGAAACTCCATTGGAAAAAAAAAAAAAAAGATGTGGCATGGCTGCTTCAAACAACCTATAGTCAGATATGAGTACACAGAAATGACTTAAAGTTGGAACTTGTATTTAAAAGGGAAGCAGAGCATAAAAGTTTGAAAATTTTGCAGACTGGCAATGTGGCAAAGAAAGAAAAGGCATTTTCGGGTGAGTAATTCAAGTAGACTATGGAACAACAACTTGCTAAAGAGATTAGCATGATTAAAAGGGAACCAAGTGGTATTTTCTAAGATAATTTTTAAAAAGGCCCCAAAGGCAGTTCAGAAATCTTGAAGACAGCCCTTCTCATCACAGGCTCAGAGGCCTAGCAGGAAATGAAAAATAGTGTGGGGAGTCAGGTCTGGGGTGCCAATGCATTGTGCCACCTCCGTACATTACTCCTCACAACCTGACTGCTTGGCTCCAGTTGTGACTCGAAAAAGGCCCCAGGTATAGCTCAGACTGCCATTTTGGAGAGTGCAAGATTCCATAGCACTGGCAGCTTCATTGTGGTGTTAAGCCTGTAGGCACACAGAATGCAAGAGTGAAGGAAGTTTGGAAGGTACCACCTAGATTTCCAAGGATATATGGGAAAGCCTTGCTGCCCAGGTAAAAACTTGCCACAGAGAAATTGTACAAAGGCAATGCCAATAGAAAATGTGGAATTGGAGCCCGCACACAGATTGCCAACTAGGGAAGGGGGCCACTGCCCTCCAGACTCAAGAGTGGTAGACACAGTGGCAGGTTGCATCCTCAGCCTGGAAAAGCTGTAGCCAACAAACCCACAAGGATGGAGCTGCCAAGGCCTTGGGAGTCCACCCCTCACATCAGTGTGTCTTGGATGTGGAACATAGAGACAAAGGGGATCATTTTGGAGTGTTGAGATTTAATGACTGCCTTCCAGCTTTCAGACTTGTGTGGGGCCTATTGCTCCTTTCTTTTGGCCAATTTATCCCTTTTGGAATAAAAATATTTACCCAATGCCTGTACCATCATTGTATATTGGAAGTAAATAACTTGTTTTTATTTCCAGGCTCATAGGTGGAAGGAGATGAGTCTCAGATGGGACTTAGTGAGAGGTGACAATGTGCTAGCAGCCCTCGCTTGCTCTCGGTGCCTCCTCGGCCTTGGCATCCACTCTGGCCGCTCTTGAGGAGCCCTTCAGCCCACCGCTGCACTGTGGGAACCCCTCTCTGGGCTGGCCAAGGCCGGAGCCAGCTCCCTCTGCTTGCGGGGAGGTGTGGCGGGCAGAGGCGTGGGTGGGACCAGGGCTGCATGCAGCGCTCGCAGGCCAGCGTGGGTTCCAAGTGGGTGTGGGCTCGCCAGGCACCGCACTTACAGTGGCCAGCCGGCACCACCAGCCCTGAGCAGTGAGGGGCTTAGGACCCGGGCCAGTAGCTGCGGAGGGTGCGCCAGGTCCCCCAGCACTGCCAGCCTGCCCATGACACCCTTGAATTCTTGCCAGACCTCAGCTGCCTCCCCAAGGGGCAGAGCTTGGGACCTGCAGCCCCCCATGCCCAAACCATCCTCCCTCCCTGGTAGGCTCCCGTGCAGCCTGAGCCTCCCCGACAGGGCGCTGCCCCCTGCTCCACAGCACCCGGTCCCATTGACTGCCCAAGGGCTGAGGATTGCGGGCATGTAGTGCTGGGCTGGTGGGCAGCTCCGCCCGCGGCCCTTGCACAGGATGCACTAGGTGAAGCCAGCTGGGCTCCTGAGTTGGGTGGGGACTTGGAGAACTTTTATGTCTAGCTGGAAGATTGCATATGCAACAATCAGCACTCTGTGTCTAGCTCAGGGTTCATGGATGCACCAATCAGCACTCTGTATCTAGCTAATCTGGTGGGGTCTTGGAGAACTTTTATGTCTAGCTAAAGGATTATAAATACACCAATCAGCACTCTGTGTCTAGCTCAAGGTTTATAAACGCACCAATCAGCACTCTGTGTCTAGCTCAAGGTTTGTAAACGCACCAATCAGTGTTCTGTGTCTAGTTAATCTAGTGGGGACTTGGAGAATTTTTACATCTAGCTAGAGGTTTGTAAATACAGCAATCAGCACTCTGTGTCTAGCTCAGGGATTGTAAATGCACCAGTCAGCATCCTGTCAAAATGAACCAATCAGCTCTCTGTAAAATGGACCAATCAGCTCTCTGTAAAATGGGCCAATCAGCAGGATGTGGGTGGGGCCAGATAAGGGAATAAAAGCAGGCTTCCTCAGCCAGCAGCAGCAACCCGCTCAGGTCCCCTTCCACGTTGTGGAAGCATTGTTCTTTCGCTCTTTGCAATAAATCTTGCCTGCTGCTCACTCTTTGGGTCCGCACTGCTTTTATGAGCTGTAACACTCACTGCGAAGGTCTGCAGCTTCACTCCTGAGGCCAGTGAGACCACGAACCCACTGGGGGGAATGAACAACTCTGGACAGGAGGAACGAACAACTCCAGACGTGCCACCTTAAGAGCTGTAACACTCACCGTGAGGGTCCACGGCTTCATTCTTGAAGTTAGTGAGACCAAGAACCCACCAATTTTGGACACATTAGGACTTTGGACTTGATGCTGGAATGAGTTAAGGCTTTGGAGGATGATTGAGAAGGGATGATTGTATTTGCAAGGTGAAAAGAACAGGATATTTGGTGGGGCAGAAGCAGGATGATATAGTTTGGGTATTTATTCCCTCCATACCTCTGATGAAATGTAATCCCTAATAATCCAGGTGGAGCCTGATGGAAGGTGACTGGATCATGGGAAAGATCCTTCTTGATTGGCTTAGTGCCATCCTCTTGGTGATGAGTGAATTCTTGGTCTGAGTTCACATGAAATCTGAGTGCTGAAAAGTGTTTGGCACCTCCCCATTCTCTCTTTTGCTACTGCTGTCACCACATGATACCCTAGCTTCCCCTTTGCCTCCTGCCATGATTGTAGGTTTCCCAAGACCTCACTGGAAGCTGAGCAGATGCTAACACCTTGATTCCTGTACAGCCTGCAGACCCATGAACCAATTAAACCCATTTTCTTTAAAAATTACTCAGCCTCAGGTTTTTTTTTTTTTTTTGAGACACAGTCTCACTCTGTTGCCCAGGCTGGAGTGCATTGATGCTATCTCGGCTCAGGGCAAGCTCTGCCTCCCGGGTTCATGCCATTCTCCTACCTTAGCCTCCCGAGTAGCTGGGACTACAGGCGCCCGCCACCATGCCTGGCTAATTTTTTATATGTTTTTAGTAGAGATGGGGTTTCACTGTGTTAGCCAGGATGGTCTTGATCTCCTGACCTCGTGATGCACCCGCCTCAGCCTCCCAAAGTGCTGGGATTATAGGCATGAGCCAGCGCGCCCTGCCAGCCTCAGGTATTTTTTAATAGCAACACTAGAATTGCCTAATACCACACCAGAAGTATTAATAGACGATGACTTGAGAGAGGTAAGTGCTTCAAAACCAGTGCCAGACAATCAGGAAGAAGATATAGAAAAAAAAAGTGTCAGAAAACAAATTCACATTAGATAATCTCAAAGAAGGGTGCCTATTAGTCTAGACTGCTTTTGACTACTATTAAGACATGGACGCTTCTATAATATGGGCATTGAAACTAAAGTAAACGGTGAAAGAAGAATTGGTATCATATAGAAACATTTTTAGAGAAATTAAAAGGTTAAAAAAAAGTCTGACAGAAATTACAAGGTATTTCTCTAAAGTTACACCAAGTGTGCCTGCTTCACCTGCCTCCCCTTCCATCTCCTTCTTCCCTTTAGCCTCTGACACCCCTGAGACAGCAAGAGCACCCCCCACCTTCAGCCTACTCAATGTGAAGATGAAGAGGATGAAAAGCTTTATGATGACCCATTTCCACTTGAGGAATAGTAAATATATTTTTTCTTCCTTATGATTTTCTTAATAACATTTTTTCTCTAGTTTCATTGTAAGAATATAGTATATAATACATACAGCATACAAAATATGTGTTAATTAATTATGTTATCAGCAAGGCTTCCTGTCAAGATTGGGCTATTAGTAATTAATGTTTAGGGGAATCAAAAGTAATTTGTGGGCTGGGCACAGTGACTCACACCTATAGTTCTAGCCCCTTTGGAGGCCAAGGCAACAGTATCACTTGAGACCAGGAGTTCAAGCCCAGACTGGGCAATACAGTAAGAGTCTATCTCTATAGAAAATAAAGAACTTAGCCAGGCATGGTGGTGTGTGCTATAGTCCCAGCTACTCAGAAGGCTGAGGAAGAAAGATCACTTGAGCCCAGGAGTTTGAGGCCACAGTGAGCTATGATCACATCACTGAACTCCATCTTGGATGGAGTGAGACCCTGTCTATACTAAATAAATACACAAATAAATAAATAAGTCCTATATGGAATTTTGATTTTGTGGTGGATTGGCACCCCAATTCCCTCATCGTTCAAGTATCAACTGTATGTACAAAAAGTAATGTTCAAAGAAAATATATAATAAAATAGAGATTTTTATATTAATTATTTTGCATTCCTTTTATCAAAGTGCTAATCTATGTGATGCATTAACAAATTTAAAGTCTCTTTGCTTAAAAATTTGTAAAACAATATAGTGTATTTTTATGTTAAGTACACTTAAAATATATTTAACCATTTGTGTGGCACCAGAAGCTTTACAGAATAATCAACATTTTTGTTGAATTTTAGCATACATGAAGTGTGCTAAACTAAATTTTAGAGAACTACCATATTCCTATTAAGTGTAATTTCATGTTTTGATTAGTGAGAAAAGAAATAATTTGACTCATAACATTTTACTCTATTATTCAGAGGTTGTGTCTTGTGCGTGTGTGTGTGTGTGTTAGTAATGGAAACAGTTGCATAAATATATTTTTAGTAACTTTTTCAGTAATTTTTTTTAGTAACTGAACATGGCTTTGGTAACATGAGTTTAGGAACTCACAACTAATATTTTTTAATTCCAAAATGCTAATTTTTGTAGCTTTTAGTAAATAAACACATAAAATTATCTTTATTGAAACACAGACTTCCCACTCAATGAAAAGTTTTCTCTAAGCAGAAGTTATTAATTTTGAACTCCTTCCTTGTAGTTTGCTTATCTATTTTAAAAACACATTCCTATTATAGAGTTTCTTTTCCCATTTTTTTAAATTAAAAAATAATTCCAACAGTTTTCATCCCCTAAACAAATATGGCAAGGTTTTTATCCATGGTGTTGACATTCACTTTATAGGGTTTCTCTATGTGCTTATTGCTTTCTAACTTTGTCCCATAACATAGTCACTATTTAATACTTAACCATTGAAAACCAATAATATTTGAAATCCATGTTGAATATCCAAAAATGCCATCAAACAAATTTTATAATTCATGTTTCTCTCAAAGAAATTAACAAAATAATAGAGTAGAAAACTGATGTAGAGAAAAAAGGCAGTAATTTTTTGACAGATATTTATTTATTTTTAATTGACTTTGTTATTATACTTTAAGTTCTGGCATACATATGCAGAATGTGCAGGTTTGTTACATAGGTATACATGTTCTATGGTTGTTTGCTGCACCCATCAACCTGTCATCTACATTAGGTATTTCTCCTAATGCTATCCCTCCCCTAGCCCCCAACCCCCAACAGGCCCTGGTGTGTGATGTTCCTCTCCCTGCGTCCATGTGTTCTCATTGTTCAATTACCACTTATGAGTGAGAACATGCAGTGTTTGGCTTTCTGTTCTTGTGTTAGTTTACTGAGAATGAAGGTTTCCCGCTTCATCCATGTCCCTGCAAAGGACATGAACTCATCAGTTTTTATGGCTGCACTCCATGGAGTACATGTGCCACATTTTCTTTATCCGATCTATCATTGATGGGCATTTGGATTGGTTCCAAGTCTTTGCTATTGTGAACAGTGCCACAATAAACATTTGTGTGCATGTGTCTTTATAGTAGAATGATTTATAATCCTTCGGGTGTACACCCAGTAATGGGATTACTGGGTCAAATGGTATTTCTCATTCTAGATCCTTGAGGAATCACCACACTGCCTTCCACAATTGTTGAACTAAAATTACACTCCCACCAACAGTATAAGAGCATTCCTATTTCTCCACATCCTCTCCAGCATCTGTTGTTTCCTGATTTTTAATGATTGCCATTTCAACTGGTGTGAGATGGTAGCTCATTGTAGTTTTAATATGCATTTCTCTAATGACCAGTGATGATGAGCTTTTTTTCATGTGTTTGTTGGCTGCATAAATGTCTTCTTTTGAGAAGTGTCTGTTCATATCCTTCACCCACTTGTTGATGGTGTTGTTTGTTTTTTTCTTGTAAATTTGTTTAAGTTATTTGTAGATTCTGGATATTAGCAGTAATTTTAAAGTGAAACATGAATTGCCTAATGAAATTTTTCAGGTTTAGAAGACAGATGATTCCCAGTTTTAGTAAAGAAAGATGAGTAAGGATATATTATAAAGGTTGGAGCACATTTAAAATTAATCTTGTATATTTTTATGTCCGCAACCAAGATGAAAGAACTAAAGATACAATCTTTAAGTGTATCAAACTGGTTGTGGGAATGTCAGTAGGTCAGGTAACTCCATTCAGAGCAATCTGATAAACAGAAAGCTTGGTGCTACAATGAAGCCACAATGGAGATACATGAAATTAACATGTCTTCATGGGTTATAAGCCCAGCAACACTGAAAAATAAAAAGCTTGGAGAAAAAGAAAAATGATATTACTGAAGTACAGCATCTAATGAAAGTTTCTTGGGGTATTTTCTTAGAAACTAACAAATGGTTTACGGATATTTTCTGCTTGAGTCTTTCAACTAAAGGATCATTAATCTCCACAATTTTCACATATTGAAAGCTAAGAAAGGATTTCTTGTAAGAACAATAACATTGTTTTGCATTTTAGCTCAAGGCTGCAGACTTTGATGCGTTGCTTTCTTTTCACCTAATTAACTTTTTCTCTTATTTCCCCAAGTTATTTTCATCAGCATTAGTTTCAGAAAACATTGTAAAAGAAGGAAAAATGAACACAACAGAGTTGGAATAGCCTCCTGTCCCTGAGAGCAGGCACATACCTGTGCTGTCAGTGTGCTGGAGGTACTATTCAGAAAAACAGAATTGTCGCTGATTTTTCCATTGTGAAAAATGTGTATTACTCTATAGGTTACTGGGCAAATAGTCTGTTGTACTCAGGGTTATATTGCCTCAGAGAACCAAACATAAAACTAAACTTAAAACACAAATCAAAGTAGAAAAAGCTATAAAATGTGACATATTACATTTATGAATTTTATTAAAATATACATGATAAAAGATAAAAGAACTAAGTTGTTATTTTCAAGTTTCAGAAAGATGAGGTAAACTCTTCTCTATGTATCTTGCCATTTAACCAATAGCAGATTGCTTCTTAACCGCAATTGCTTATGATTAAATTAGGAAAATAATGCTTTGCATTTTTTAATTAAAAAATATGAATTTTAAGTGACTTCTTCTTGGATAAACCAAGTCATACTATCTTCATGGTTTTGAGTTTCAGTTCAGTATGACTCTGTAAGACTTTCATGTATATAAAATCACATTTGCAAAATGCTTCCAATAAAATTTTTCAGGTTCAGAAGACAAATGATTTCCAGTTTTCGTAAAGAATCTTCTCACATTCAAGTGGATTTTTTTTTTCCAATTTCTACCAAAAGAACAACTCACATAATTTTTAGAGCAAATGATAGGCATATGAAATACCCAACATAATAGGAAGTCATCTTTCAGATCTCAAATGAGAATTTATTTCTTTTGTGAGGTCTTCCCTTCACCATTCTAGGTTGTTGCGGGAAGTCAGGGACCCTGAACAGAGGGATCTGCTGAAGCCGCAACAGAAAAACATAAATTGTGAAGATTTCATGGACATTTATTAGTTCCCCAGATTAATACTTTTATTATTTCTTATGCCTGTCTTTACTACAATCTCTGAACATAAATTGTGAAAATTTCATGGACATTTATCACTTTCCTAATCAATACTCTTGTGATTTCCTATGCCTGTCTTTACTTTAATCTCTTAATCCCATCATCTTCATAAGCTGAGGATGTATGTCACCTCAGGACCATGTGATGATTGCATTAACTGCACAAATTGTTCGTAAAGCATGTGTGTTTAAACAGTATGAAATCTGGGCACCTTGAAAAAGAACAGGATAACAGCGATGTTCAGGGAACAGGGAGATAACCATCAGGTCTGACTGCCTGGGAGCTAGGCGGAACAGAGTTATATTTCTCTTCTTACAAAAGCAAATAGGAGAAATATCGTTGAATTATTTTTCTCAGCAAGGAACAGCCCTGAGAAAGAGAATGCATTCCTAGGGGGAGGTCTCTAAAATGGCTGCTCTGGGAATGTCTGTCTTATACGGTTATAGATAAGGGATGAAATAAGCCCCAGTCTCCCATAGCACCCCCAGGCCAATTAAGGATGAGGAAATTCCTGCCTAGTAAATTTTAGTCAGACCGGTTATCTGCTCTCAAACCCTGTCTCCTGACAAGACGCTGTCAATGACAATGCTTGCCCAGTGGGACATGAAATTTCATTATCAATTTTAATTTCACTCTGGTCCTGTGACCATACTTTCATACATACACTGATGTATATATACTTTCATACATCAGGACATCTGGTAGATAGTGTGGCATGTACTGAAAGGAGAACAATCTCAGGGTGGGGGTAGCTTTAGAAGAAAAGCAAAGAATCTTTTATCTCTGGTCATTTCTCTCTAGAAATTCCATTACCAAATATTTTATACATTTACTATTTCATACTATTTTTTATTTGTTTTCTCCCTTTTCTGCTTTCTTTATCATATGGATCACAAGTTTAGTGGTATAACATAACAAAAATTTATTATTTTTACAGTTCTGAAGCTCAGAAGTCCATAATGGGTCTCATTGGCCTGGATGCATTTATTTCTGGAGGCTCGAGAATCCATTTTCTTGCCTTTCCATTTTCTAGAGGCTGTTTATATTGCTTGACTTATGGCCCTTTTCCTTCTTTTGGGCTTTTGCATCACTGACACTCACACCTCTCCCTCTCTGTTTTACATATAGCCATTAATAAAGAATAATATCTTTACTTAAGGTCAGCTAATTAGCAACCTTCATTCTCCATGCTACCCAAATTCCTCTTTGCTATGTAACATATCATATTCAATTAAGTTGTGTATATCTTGATAGTACCATTTTTTCTGCTTATTGCACCTTCATTTCTAATTCGTTTATAATTTCATGAGATGTTATCTTCTTCATATTATTACATTTTATTTGTTTTTACTTTTAACTTTACTCATGATGTGTAATCATGATAATTTCAGTTTTTTATAGTTCCAATAATGTCAATTGTTCAGCTTAATGACTTGTTCCATGCTGGACTAACCCATGGCTAAAGCAATATTTTTCTATAGTCTCTTCCTAAATGTGAATGGAGGCTCATGCCAGCATGTTCTTAAATTGTTTCTTAATTGTCTAAATAGAAGCTCATTTAAGATTGCTAAGGAGAAGTATCTTGCCATAGGACAGACTGAGTCCATAACAGTAAAACAAATCTGCTATAGAGTTGTTGTATTTCCCCAATGATGGACAAAAGGATCTACAGAGAGTCAAATAATTTATGTTAAGAAGTATACCTTTTAATCCTTTAGTCTTTGTAATGTGCACTCAGATTATTTCATTGAATTAATACTTTCCGTAAATGTAAGCTGTTGACATATTTTACTTACTTGCAAAAACTAAAAGGCTTACTAGTGGTGATTTCTGTAAAACAAGCAATAATGTGTGACAACACCAATTCAATTCAGATAAAAAGGAATACAAATGTTTATTTTAGTTTCAGATTTAAACCAAACCTATCCATCAAGTGTTGCTTCAGATGATGCTCTACTACTCATCTGAGTTTTTGTTCCTCTTTTTACTTGGGTTTAGAACAAAAAATTAAGAGAATTATAGTTATCATTTCTCTAAATCATTAAGAATATAGGAGAATTCTGGAAAAGGGATATACATTTCAATATGAGGATCAAATAAATAAGTTTAATTCAAGGGTCAAGTAATTAATCTAAAACTGTTAAATTTAAGGTAACTGTATTTGGAATGGAGGATCTGCCTTCACTCTGCTTGTTCAGAAATAACTACAAGATGAGCCTCATCTTCAAATCAGTTATTGGGTACCATAATAACCAAAAGTTTGCCCAAGAGTGTTCAAGCAAATTATATGGCCACCCTCAATAATCCTTAATGAAAAGGGGTCAAAAACTAAATGCATACTTTACTTATTTTGATCCTATGCATCTGATCCGGTAAAGGATATTATCATTTCAGAGGATAGAAAAATAAGTGAAGAATTATTATCAATGAATATATCCATAGTAACTATGTTCTCACTATCCAGTGCAGAGCTGAATTTGTAACTACTCGGTTCCAGGAACAAAGTCACAGTCCCTGCCCTCTCACCATACAATGTATATGCAATATCATCCTAAACTGCTCGCTGCATTGGAAATGGAACAGAACCTGGAGGATAGAAAATAGAAGACTCCAACCAAGTATTCTTACTTTTTATTCTTTACTACTCTCAAAAGTAGATAGAGATTTTCTACAGAAACTTAGATTTGTAATGAAATCCTAATAGCTTCATAGACTAGAGCCTGAGGGAAATGTGATAGCCTAATTTAAAGTCTTCACATTCAGCCAAACGTGAGCACTCCATTGAGTCCCCATAGCCATAGTTTTGAATATAGCTGGGCTAGATGTCACCATTAGAACACATACAACTCTCCATGTATCACAATGCCCTATGAATAGATAAAGGTGAAGTAAATATGAGAACTGTTATGGGTTGAATTGTGTCCCCCCAAAATGTTGAAGTCCTAAACCCCAGTATCTCAGAATGTGAACTCACTTGGAAATGGCATCATAGCTGATATAATTAGGTAAGATATCATCATCATAGAGTAGAGTGGACCCTTGATATTCAGTATGACTGCAGTCCTCATAAGAGGGAAATTTAGACACAGACAGAGGGGAGAATGTCATGTGATGATAGAGGCAGAGACTAAAGTCCTGCAGTTGCACGCTAAGGAATGCCAAGGACTTCTGGCAAATCACCAGAAGCTAGGAAAGTGTAAGAAAAGATTTTTTGCTCCAAGGTTTATAGCCCCACTAATAACTAGATTTTGAATTTTAGCCTCCTGAATTGTGAGACAGTAAATCTCTGTTGTTTTAAGCCACACTGTTTGTGTTACTTTGTTTGCAATCCCAGCAAACTAGTACAAGAATCCTTCTTTAAAATTTTCTGGGCATATAGACTAATCAAAAAAAGACTAAAATTAAAGCCGAAAAACTTTTCTTTAATGGTCAAGCTTACATAATTCTATATACTATCTCCAGCCATCAGCAAAAATAACTCTTTATAAAAACACAAGAACCAGATATAATAAAAAAATGTAAATAATGCTGCTTTTTTAACCTAAAATTTTATTGTGTATAATTTGCAAACCATCTGCAAAGTATAGGTGTCTCCCAAAGAGTCCTTACTTCTGGCACAACTGCAAATTGATGTTCCCCAAGACCACCCTCAGGTTTAGTAATTTGCTAGATTGACTCACATTATTCAATGAAAACTGTTTTACTCAAAGTTACAGTTTATTACCTTGACATGATACATATTAAAATCAGAAAAGAAAGAGGCATATGGGCTGGGAACCAGAAGGTTTCCCAGTGTGGAGCTTCACATTGTCTTCTCCCAGTGAGGTTGTACACACAGAATTTACTTCTCTCAGAAACTATGTGAGACAATATGCATCATAGAATGTTGCCAACTGGTGACGATCACCTGGTGATCGTTACATAGACATGGTTGACTGCTCACATGGCTGACATTAGTTTCAAGGCCCTCCAGAGGTTCCAGCCTCTCCAAGGCCCCACCATAAATTACATTGTTTGCATAGACCACATGGCATGGGCCACGACCCCCTGGTAAAAAGAGTTATTCATTAAAGGAAGGATTTTACAAAGATTTTGAGATTAGGCCTCCCAGAGGCTGAAGGCAAAATGTCAAACCTTTTGTCAAGGTTAAACCCTTACTGCACAACATCATATATTTGAATTCTTAAAACGCACTATGCTACACTGCTGCCTGGGAGGAACTGCTCTTTCTTTTTAATTAATCCTTATTGATCTTTCAGGTCTATGTCACTCCTTGGAAATGTTTTTCCTAACCTAATTAGGTTTAGGTTAATTAGAATTAATTTAGAGGTTAGATCAGACTTTACTTAGTGCTTCAATGATATCGTCAACCCATTCTGTCTTCTTCACTCTCTTCAAACTGTTGGCTTGTCATCTTTGTCTTTCATTATCACAAAAAGGTGGTTGCCACAGTTACACGTAACATCTTCATACTCCAGCAACCTAGCAGAAAGAAAGGGTTGGAGCAATACATTCTCCTTGAGAGGGTACAATTATTCGTCAAAGAAACAATGCTTCACAAAAGTCTCCTTGCCCATAACTGGGTTACATGGCTGCTTATAGCTGCAAGGGAAGTAGGAAAAGTATGTAGCCACCAAAGAGGAGTGGGGTTATTATGACTCCAGGAAAACATTCCCTGGGGATGCCTTAAATGACATTGGCCCTCTGTTAGCAATAGAATGTGAGACAAGAGCTCCTGGAAGGGTGCTTATTGTAACTGTCACATAAATTTTTTCACTTAGCTCAGAGCTGAATACTCAGTTAGTCTTCAGCAAATAGTCAATGTATGAATAAATGGAAGGATTAGGTTATAAAGGAAAGAGAGCCAACTTTGGCGTCTTTATTAATATAACAACTCTTCCTCTTTTTTCTTATTAATTTTAATGATTTGGGTCGAATTGTTTAATTTGAGCCTAATTTAGCTTCATCTGTAAAATGGTAATATTCCTTTGGAGGATAGCAAGGGTTGAAAGATAATACTGATGTGTGAAAGTGTTGTTTACATATTTGGTATATACTTGATATTTTACAATAAGAAGAAAAATGTAGAACTTATGCTTTTCAATGTACAGCAGTTAAATAAGCAGTATACAAATAAACATGTCTGGGCAGGGCCTGTGTGCTCTCTGTTTACATGTTAGTTTGCTTTCTGGTGTACACTGATAGGAACAGCCAATCCCACACTAAGATCAAAGCTGCAGGTGCTGGCAGGCAGGTGCTACACTCACCATCTGGAACTTCATTCCTGTTTTAGCTCTTCCTGTCCTTGAACTCATTTAGGTTTAGTAAATCCACTCAGACTATTCCATTTAAAAAATACATTAAATTGATGATAGAAAAATAGGGCAGAGCATAGCTAAATTTTGCTTCACTCACACTGTTGCCACTTTTAATTTTGCCTTATTTTCATCCAAGATAAACATCTATTCAGAACTATCTTTGGTTAATGTATATGCAGCACTGTTCTGGGCTAATAATGGCTGATTTTCTCAGGAAAACAATTGTATTCAAAATATAAAGCAATTTGACAAAAGTCCTTTATAAAATATTAGACATAATGTTAGCAATTACTCAGTGTGGTGGGCCATAGCCAAACTGTTGCTTGCAAAGCCCTTACCTTAGAAACCTGTGTATGTGAGAAATCCTATGTAATGTGCAAGAGTTTATGTCAAGTTGAAAAATTACAAAACATGTGGCACGGTTATAAATCTAACACCAGGAACACAGAAATGAGGTCTCTGGAACATGGTTTCACTGTTATGGAGAGCCATATGATCTAGCTTACTGAATAAAAGTACTGAGGACAAGCTGATTCCATTTTCCTGACAGGGTATGATGCCCACACTGAACTGTCCTAAGGCCCATAAAACTAGATGTACTGAAGAAGTTAAAGAAGTCACAGAAGAGTTTTTACTACTAAGGATTAAAACTTTTGGCCTATCTTCCTGTATTTAGTATTTTACTTTAAATAACTAAATGTTTGCTGTCGTGGTGAATACAAGTCGAAACACCTGATTCTTGCTGAGTCATTACATTAATCTCCTGAAAGTTACTAGGCAGATAATAAAAACTACCTTTACTATAATCACAGTAACAAAACACTGACTCCTAGCTCATATTCAAATGCTTTGAAAACAAATTTTCTCTGAAATCATACAATGTTTTCATTTACACAAAATCCTTCTTCTCATAAGCCTGTTGTGTAAACCTGATGCCCTTATAATCACACGCTGAGCATTTGAAGTATTCAGATAAAGAACATGATGGAATTGCAAATCCAAAACAAGTATTACTTTTTGCTTTTAGAGAGGGAGAAAATGTTATTTCTCTTTAATGTAACTTCCAATTAGATTCCTGATGCTATTATAATGTATTTCTAGAAAAAGTCTTAACTTTGGTAAATTTTAAAAATCTTAGTCTGGCATAATATAATATATACTTTTAGAGCAAGCAATTTTTACTGTTATGGATCTCAAATAAATCATAAATCAGAAGATAAATTATTCTTTATTATATATTCTATGTACATTAAGCTCTGTAAAATGTACATTGGAGCATAAAGTGAATTTTAGTACTGAATGCTGTATTAGAAAAAAAACAGGTAAACTCCATTGTATGCAGTTTCTCTTTTTATTAAAAATTTCCTTTAAAAATTTTCTTAAATAAAGTTTTATAGCTAGGTTGATGCCAATGCAATCCTACAAGCATCCTGAGCACTCTGCACACCACAAAACTTTCTTTCAATCTCAGAAATGGTAGAAATATAAGTTGCAAAGTGTGTTATTAATCTGATTCTTAGAATACTGTGCCTTCTGTGCAATAAATGAAAACAATTTTATAAAGTGAATTTTGCAAAAATATAGTTCCTCAAGATTCTCAAAGTAGAACACAATTCTGTGGTTCATTAATACCTTTGAAGATTCAACATATATGAAATTATTAAAGCCTCAATAAACTCTGAAACAAAATATAAAAATTGAAGTTAGTTTAACTTACAGTTTTCCATCTTTAATTTATCCTAGAAACCTTGTTCTCTACCTCAAGTTTAATATTATTCAGCATAATTAAGGTTTCCTAGAATCTTTTCAGAAAAACTAAAGCAAGGTGAATATTAATGAAGCTAAAGTTCAAACCAGTTTTATATGCCTGGCAGAACATCAGATAAAAATCCTGTAAGGCTCCATGGGGTAAAGTGTGCTGTATAAGTGTGTCCCTATTTCTGACAGGAAGAAAGATCAGGAACATGAAACCTCTCACTAGTTGTGAGATACTGTGAAAATTTCACCACGCTATTTTACTGCATTTGTTTAATTTTGTCTTAAAAGGTGGTTACTAACTTATTGTTGAGTTCTCTAGTTGTTTTGATTTCTATAATATAATGAAGGTGTAAACTCCTGACATACTCGGTTTTATTATATTATATATTTTGCTAATTTTATGTGATTTTGAAACCCAGTCAGTTGTCCCATAGAACTAATGTTTATGGTTTAATAAAAAAAGCAGAAATTAATCTTCCAGTCTTAACGCTTGAAACATACATTTGTTTTACATGAGTTCCTTTCACAGGAAACCAACCTCAGCCTTCCCTGATACTATCAAGGAACTGAAAGTTCTTGTAATTCCTGTTTTCCTAACTGACCACTGGCTTCCTGTTGATCAATTCTTCTTCCTTATTCCTTGCTAAATTTTGTTTTCCCACAGGTAGCTACATTCCTTCCCTGTTATATACTCCCAGTTTTAGTCAGTTAATCAGATAGATTTGAGACTGATCTCCCATCTCTTCAGCTGCAGCACCCAAAAAAGCCTTCTTCCCTGGAAATACACATTGTCTCAGGAATTGGTTTTCTGTGATGTGAGCAATGGGACCTAGACTGAACCCCTGATGTTTTGTTAAAAATATTTATGGCATCTATGATATTGATGCTATAGTATTAATTTATTAGACTCTTTGATATGGCTCCATGTATTCTTACAATTTTTATTAACATTAACAAGCAATATAAATATCTTAAAATGTTACCTTTATTATGTATTTTCTCAGAATTGCCATATACCCTGAATATTCTCAACCAGGTAATAACAAAAACTTAAATAGCCTACTTACATAATTTATTTTAATCATATAGCAATATTTAAAAATATATACTTAGGAAAATTCTGTGTGATTCATCATTAGTAAATTTTAAGGTATTTGTCTTTTGTGAGTGTCATCATGGACTTAGACCCTTATAAAGAATCAACTTGATACAATTGACTGAAATTATTATTTCTTTTCATGAAGCTCAAATTATTATTATTAGGTTGGCAGGGACTCTGATACTCTGACATCCTCATTCTTATTGGTAGTATCTTAGACTTATTTGAAATTATCTTTTCATTCTTTCAGTAATGAGATATCCCTGGATTATCTTGACTTCTTTTGTCTGAAGCATTAATTTTGCTGTCTCATAGTAAGGACAATATTAAAGGTAAAAATTTGAGTGCTATGGTTTGTTGAAAATAGTCCTATCTAAGTACAGGTGACAGGCAGAGGGAACATCAGAAGTTTCAGAATTTCTTTTGTGTCTCATAAAAACATTATTTTATATCATGTTATATTTTATATCTCTAATTTAATTTTAAATTTATATACTTATTACACCATCCTGCTATAAACTTCATTTAATGCATTTTCCATTTTGTTGAGCTATCTACTTTAAAAAATTAACTTTTTATATCATGTTATCTATTTATCTAGAACTCATTTTTCTAAATATAAAATAATACTAATTAAGTAATTGTTCTTTTTTTTAAATTTGTATCACTCAAATATTTATATGATTACATAGCCAACATGTAGCAATTTTTCAAATTGCTATGGGCTATTTGACATTGAAAATAACTCACAATGCAATTATTTACTAACTTAAAAAACAATTTGTGTAGATGAGTGGCACAATGTAGTTTCAGTCTAACTATGGTATTAGGGTTAGGCCTAATGTTAAAATAAGTAGCATTTTAAGTTCAGTTAGGCAGGATTTCTGGGGCACTTAACAAGGTGCAGACTTGAGGCAGCTCCTGCCCATAGTTGTAATGTGTAGTTGGTTGGATACAACCGGAAGTATAAGCATAAGGAAGTGATATTAATGATCATACTGAATGATCCAAAATTTCTTCTTCAATTATAATGTCTCTAGAACAAGAAGATAAAAATTCTGGAAAATGGGTGAGAAAACTGATGTTATATAAAAAACAAAGAATTTGGAGGCACATGAAATGGGCCTTGGAATACATCCTAGGCTTGTTTCCAGTTGACCTTTGATAAAGTGCATATTTGAAATCCTGAAAAAGTCATCACAGACTGGACATGAAGAAACTAGAGAAGAACCACACTGTGGTCTTTCTTTAGCAGGCACAATGATGTGAATAATGAGGACTTTCCTTTGTGAATACTAATGGGAAAGAATGGTCAGCATGTAAGTAAATAAATAAATGAAATACATTTGATAACTACTATTAAAGTGAAAAATAGGTGCTAAAAACACACACAGATACACAGAAACAGGAAGATAAATATCAACTTAAATTTAGACAAAAATCCATGACACTCTGATATATACAGACCCAATTAAACTAAAATCATGATCAAACATCCTATAATGTTAGACGAAGATGAAAGATTTTATTTTGCTAATAAATACTTAACTTGGATAATATTCATTATTGCTATGATTAGACTAATTTGAATAGTGCTAAAACTCATAAATTCATACAGTGATAAGAATGTGTTGAATTTATGTAATAGTTTGAAATTGCATATTTTACAAATAGGTAATCATCAAGCTTTTTCAAATGCATAAGGTTATTAAAAGTAAACTATTAAATCTCTTGTATATGAATGCAACTTTTTCTACAACTATATGAGCTCACTGACAGTTTTGTTTGTTTCCAATTGCTTCTTATGTTGATAAATTATTCCTAAAATAGAATTTTCTTAGGTCATGGGTCTTTTCCTCATGAAATGATTTGAAATTTTTATACAATATTAAAGATTGTTTTTGATTAGTTAGCTCCTAGTTGTGTTAGCATTAAATTTGTTTCAAAGGAGAGATATTTTAAAACTTGATTATCTTTCCTATAAAGCCTCTGTGAGTAATGAAAACTGGTACCCAGTTTTATTTCAAAGCAAAATTTTTCATTTCCAATATTACAGCCTATATTGATTTAGAAAAAAAAAAAAGTACTTTGAGTTAAGTGAAAACAGGCAGATAATATCTAAATACAGACAAGATTTTGGCACTTTACTTTTATTTGGAGAAAAATGTGTCATTCCAGGAAAGCTTTAATAATGGAATAAACATATTATGTGAAATTAGAAAAGGCTGGCAAGAAAATAATACGCCAAAAATAGTATTTTTATATTGACCTGACTACAAAATAACAGATGTTTTCCTGAGAAGAAAAGCTAGCTCCTCTTAAGATGATGTAATCACACTTTTGAATAAAACGCCAGATATATTTAAAGGGGAAAGTAACACATTTGTAATAAAATAAAAATCTGATCTTTCCATTTGAGAGGGAAAAGAGCAGAGTGCAGTGAGGCTGGGAGGCCTTCCTAACTAGTTGTATTCAGATTTATTCAGATCTAAATTTCAAAAATGAAAGGTAATTCAGGGAATGGTTTTCACCATCACTTTGCAAGATGTAATTTATATAAGGTGCTAGATATCAAAAGTTAACGATATGTTGATTTTAGCCTCTTCAGTGTTAATTTGTATTAGTTGAGTGGCTAGGTCTACTCCTAGAAGACGTTTATTTCCACACACCCCTTTGATTTTAATGAATCCTCAGAAATTTTTCCAGGTGCTTAATTTAGAGGTGGGTGGGCTGTTCTTTTAAGATGGTAGTTGTGAAGCTATTATAACAGCTGTTTTTACTGAAATACTTTAAAAATTATGTTTCCAACACCTATCATATTGAATATTTAGGGAGCAAAGTTTGGAGGAAATAAAATGAGTACTTCTTGGCAAAGTGAAACAACCTCACAAAATTTATTTGATCTGAGAGATAATGCCAACCTAAGATAAAATACTAAAAAATAGAGGATGAATTTATGGATGAAAGAGCCAAAGCATAACATCGAAAAGTACCAGGGCCTTTATGAGGGCACTTTTACCTGAATTTTGCTGTTGAATAGGCTACATATAAGGTCAGAGTATGGGGATAGAAAATAAACAGTAATAAAAATAGCTTTCTTTAAGCAGTAATGGTGTCAAATGCCTACCAAGCACATAAGGCGTATTTCACAGATAGGAAAATTGGCCTTAGGGAATGTAGGTAACTTGGCCAAGGAGCAAAGTGGTTGAGGCAGTAAAGGAAAAGTTTATAACTTCTTAGGTTGGCATGATTTCCACAAAATATAATTTATTTTATACCTGATTAAATTTTGAAAGCAGGATAGGAATTTCCAGATTTTCTTCACATAACCTCAACCTTACATGAGATAGCTATAAGAATTTCATGATCTGGCCTATAGCCTCTGTCATTCTTAATAGATCTTTATGTTCAAAGTCATAGATTATTCGCCAGAAACAAATAGCCTGCTGTACCCTTAAAAAAATGACAATGAGAATGACAGTCCTTCCCTTCTGAAACCACACAGCCAAATAAGTAACTATGCTGATGATGCCAGTCTATCTTGTACTACCATATGTTGACTTTTACGTCTCATGCATTATGCTAAAAATAAATATTTATATACATCATTTTAATCTTCATAGTGACCTTGCAAAAAGGCAGACATTTTAGTATTTCATGAAGAAATTGAGGTTCCGAAACATAACACTTTCTTTTTTTCTTTTCATTTTTGTTGTGTTTATTTATATATATATATATATTTTATTATACTTTAAGTTCTAGGGTTCATGTGCACAACGTTCAGGTTAGTTACATATGTATACATGTGCCATGTTGGTGTGCTGCACCCATTAACTCACCATTTACATTAGGTATATCTCCTAATGCTATCCCTCCCACCTCCCTCCACCCCACAACAGGCCCCGGTGTGTGATGTACCCCTTCCTGTGTCCAAGTGTTCTCACTGTTCAATTTCCACCTATGAGTGAGAACATGCGGTGTTTGGTTTTTTGTCCTTGCAATAGTTTGCTGAGAATGATGGTTTCCAGCTTCATCCATGTCCCTACAAAGGACATGAACTCATCCTTTTTTATGGCTGCATAGTATTCCATGGTGTATATGTGCCACATTTTCTTAATCCAGTCTATCATTGTTGGACATTTGGGTTGGTTCCAAGTCTTTGCTATTGTGAGTAGTGCCGCAATAAACATACGTGTGCATGTGTCTTTATAGCAGCATGATTTATAATCCTTTGGGTATATACCCAGTAATGAGATGACTGGATCAAATGGAATTTCTAATTCTAGATCCTTGAGGAATCGCCACACTGTCTTCCACAATGGTTGAACTAGTTTACAGTCCCACCAACACTGTAAAAGAGTTCCTATTTCTCCACATCCTCTCCACACCTATTGTTTCCTGAATTTTTAATGATCGCCATTCTAACTGGTGTGAGATGGTATCTCATTGTGGTTTTGATTTGCATTTCTCTGATGGCCAGTGATGATGAGCATTTTTTCATGTGTCTCTTGGCTGCATAAAGTCTTCTTTTGAGAAGTGTCTGTTCATATCCTTCACCCACTTTTTGATGGGGTTGTTTGTTTTTTCTTATGAATTTGTTAGAGTTCTTTGTAGATTCTGAATATTAGCCCTTTGTCAGATGAGTAGATTGCAAAAATTTTCTCCCAATTCTGTAGTTGCCTGTTCACTCTGATGGTAGTTTCTTTTGCTGTGCAGAAGCTCTTTAGTTGAATTAGATCCCATTTGTCAATTTTGGCTTTTGTTGCCATTGCTTTTGGTGTTTTAGACATGAAGTCCTTGCCCATGCCTATGTCCTGAATGGTATTGCCTAGGTTTTCTTCTAGGGTTTTTATGGTTTTAGGTCTAACATTTAAGTCTTTAATCCATCTTGAATTAATTTTACTATAAGCTGTAAGGAAGTGATCCAGTTTCAGCTTTCATATGGCTAGCCAGTTTTCCCAGCACCATTTATTAAATAGGGAATCCTTTCCCCATTTCTTGTTTTTGTCAGGTTTATCAAAAATCAGATGGTTGTACATGTGTGGTATTATTTCTGAGGGCTCTGTTCTGTTCCATTGGTCTATACCTCTGTTGTGGTACCAGTACCATGCTGTTTTGGTTACTGTAGCCTTGTAGTATAGTTTGAAGTCAGGTAATGTGATGCCTCCAGCTTTGTTCTTTTGGCTTAGGATTGTCTTGGCTATGCGGGCTCTTTTTTTGGTTCCATGTGAACTTTAAAGTAGTTTTTTCCAATTCTGTGAAGAAAGTCATTGGTAGCTTGATAGGGATGGCATTGAATCTATCAGTTACCTTGGGCAGTATGGCCATTTTCACGATATTGATTCTTCCTATCCATGAGCATGGAATGTTCTTTCATTTGTTTGTGTCCTCTTTTATTTCAGTGAGCAGTGGTTTGTAGTTCTCCTTGAAGAGGTCCTTCATGTCCCTTGTAAGTTGGATTCCTAGGTATTTTATTCTCTTTGAAGTAATTGTGAATGGGAGTTCACTCATGATTTGGCTGTTTCTCTGTTATTGGAGTATAAGAATACTTGTGATTTTTGCACGTTGATTTTGTAGCCAGAGACTTTGCTGAAGTTGCTTATCAGCTTAAGGAGATTTTGGGCTGAGACGATGGGGTTTTCTAGATATACATTCATGTCATCTGCAAACAGGGACAATTTGACTTCCTCTTTTCCTAATTGAATACCCTTTATTTCTTTCTCCTGCCTGATTGCCCTTGCCAGAACTTCCAACCCTATATTGAATAGGAGTGGTGAGAGAGGGCATCCCTGTCTTGTGCCAGTTTTCAAAGGGAATGCTTCCAGTTTTTGTCCATTCAGTATGATATTGGCTGTGGGTTTGTCATAAATAGCTCTTATTATTTTGAGATACATCCCATAAATACCTAATTTATTGAGAGTTTTTAGCATGAAGGGCTGTTGAATTTTGTCAAAGGCCTTTTCTGCATCTATTGAGATAATCATGTGGTTTTTGTCTTTGGTTCTGTTTGTATGCTGGATTATGTTTATTGATTTGCGTATGTTGAACCAGCCTTGAATCCCAGGGATGAAGCCCACTTTATCATGGTGGATAAGCTTTTGATGTGCTGTTGGATTCAGTTTGCCAGTATTTTATTGAGAATTTTTGCATCGATGTTCATCAGGGATATTGGTGTAAAATTCTCTTTTTTTATTGTGTCTCTGTCAGGCTTTGGTATCAGGATGATCCTGGCCTCATAAAATGAGTTAGGGAGGATTCCCTCTTTTTCTATTGATTAGAATAGTTTCAGAAGGAATGGTACCAGCTCCTCCTTGTACCTCTGGTAGAATGCGGCTGTGAATCTCTCTGGTCCTGGACTTTTTTTGGTTGGTAAGCCATTAATTATTGCCTCAATTTCAGAGCCTGTTATTGGTCTATGCAGGGATTCAACTTCTTCCTGGTTTAGTCTTGGGAGAGTGTATGTTTTGAGGAATTTATCCATTTCCTCTAGATTTTCTAGTTTATTTGCATAGAGGTGTTTATAGTATTCTCTGATGGTAGTTTGTATTTCTGCTGGATCAGTAGTGATATCCCCTTTATCATTTTTTATTGCATCTATTTGATTCTTCTCTCTTTTCTTCTTTATTAGTCTTGCTAGCGGTCTATCAATTTTGTTGATATTTTCAAAAAACCAGCTCCTGGGTTCATTGATTTTTTGAAAGATTTTTTGTGTCTCTACCTCCTTCAATTCTGCTCTGATCTTAGTTATTTCTTCCCTTCTGGTAGCTTTTGAATGTGTTTGCTCTTGCTTCTCTAGTTCTTTCAATTGTGATGTTAGTGTGTCAATTTTAGATCTTTTTTGCTTTCTCTTGTGGGCATTTAGTGCTATAAATTTCCTTCTATACATTGCTTTAAATGTGTCCCAGAGATTCTGGTAGGTTGTGCCTTTGTTCTCATTGGTTTCAAAGAACATCTTTATTTCTGCCTTCATTTCATTATGTACCCAGTAGTCATTCAGGAGCAGGTTGTTCAGTTTCCATGCAGTTGAGCGGTATTGAGTTGGTTTCTTAATTCTGAGTTCTAGTTTGATTGCACTGTGGTCTGAGAGACAGTTTGTTACAATTTCTGTTGTTTTACATTTGCTGGGTAGTGCTTTACTTCCAAATATGTGGTCAATTTTGGAATAGGTGTGGTGTGGTGCTGAGAAGAGTGTATATTCTGTTGATTTGGGGTGGAGAGTTCTGTAGATGTCTGTTAGGTCTGCTTGGTGCAGAGCTGAGTTCAATTCCTGGATATCCTTGTTAACTTTCTGTCTCGTTGATATGTCTAACATTGACAGTGGGGTGTTAAAGTCTCCCATTATATTGTGTGGGAGTCTAAGTCTCTTTGTAGGTCACTCAGGACTTGCTTTATGAATCTGGGTGCTCCTGTATTGGGTGCATATATATTTAGGATAGTTAGCTCTTCTTGTTGAATTCATCCCTTTACCATTATGTGATGGCCTTCTTTGTCTCTTTTGATCTTTGTTGGTTTAAAGTCTGTTTTATCAGAGACTAGGATTGCAACCCCTGCTTTTTTTTTTTTTTTTTTTGCTTTCCATTTACTTGATAGATCTTCTTCCATCCCTTTATTTTGAGCCTATGTGTGTCTCTGCACGTGAGATGGGTTTCCTGAATACAGCACACTGATGGGTCTTGACTCTTTATCCCATTTGCTATTCTGTGTCTTTTAATTGGAGCAATTAGCCCATTTACATTTAAGGTTAGTATTGTTATGTGTGAATTTGATCCTGTCATTATGATATTAGCTGTTTATTTTGCTCGTTAGTTGATGCAGTTTCTTCCTAGCATCGATGGTTTTTACAATTTGGCATGTTTTTGCACTAGCTGGGACCAGTTTGTGGGGGTGGTTCCAAGATGGCCGAATAGGAACAGCTCCAGCCTACAGCTCCCAGTGTGAGTGACACAGAAGATGAGTGATTTCCGCATTTCCAAGTGAGGTACCCGGTTCATCTCACTGGGGCTTGTCGGACTGTGGGTGCAGGACTCTGGGTGCAGCGCACCAAGCATGAGCCAAAGCAGGGCGAGGCATTGCCTCACCTGCGAAGTGTAAGGGGTCAGGGAATTCCCTTTCATAGCCAAGCAAAGCTGTGACAGACGGCACCTGGAAAATCGGGTCCCTCCCACCCTAATACTGAGCTTTTCCAATGGTCTTAGCAAATGGCACACCAGGAGATTATATCCCGTGCCTGGCTCAGAGGGTCCCACGCCCATGGAGCCTCACTCATTACTAGCACTGCGGTCTGAGATCCAACTGCAAGGCAGCAGTTAGACTGGGGAAGAGGCACCGACCATTTCTGAGGCTTGAGTAGGTAAACAAAGTGGCTGGGAAGCTCGAACTGGGTGGAGCCCACCACAGCTCAAGGAGGCCTGCCTGCCTCTGTAGACTCCACCTCTGGGGACAGGGCATAGCCAAACAAAAGGCAGCAGAAACCTCTGCAGGCTTAAATGTCCCTGTCTGACAGCTTTGAAGAGAGTAGTGGTTCTCCCAGCACAGAGATTGAGATCTGAGAATGGACAGACTGCCTCCTCCAGTGGGTTCCTGACCCCCGAGTAGCCTATCTGGGAGGCACCCCCCAGTAGGGGCAGACTGACACCTCATATGGCCGGGTACCCCTCTGAGACGAAACCTCCAGAGGAACGATCAGACATCAACATTTGCTATTCAGCAATATTCGCTGTTCTGCAGCCTCCGCTGCTGATACCCAGGCAAACAGGTTCTGGAGAGGACCTCCAGCAAACTCCAACAGACCTGCAGCTGAGGGTCCTGAGTATTAAAAGGAAAACTAACAAACAGAAAGTACATCCACACCAAAACCCCATCTGTACATCATCATCATCAAAGACCAAAGGTAGATAAAACCACAAAGATGGGGAAAAAACAGAACAGAAAGACTGAAAATTCTAAAAATCACAGCACCTCTCCTCTTCCAAAGGAACACAGCTCTTCACCAGTAATGGAACAAAGCTGGATGGAGAATGACTTTGACAAGTTGAGAGATGAAGTCTTCAGATGATCAAACTTCTCTGAGCTAAAGGAAGCAGTTTGAACCCATCGCAAAGACGTTAAAAACCTTGAAAAAAGATTCGGCGATAGCTAAGTAGAATAACCAATGCAGAGAAGCCCTTAAAGGACCTGATGGAGCTGAAAACCAAGGCACGAGAACTACGTGACGAATGCACAAGCTTCAGTAGCTGATTCGATCAACTGGAAGAAAGGGTATCAGTGGTTGAAGATCAAATGAATGAAATGAAGTGAGAAGAGAAGTTTAGAGAAAAAAGAATAAAAAGAAAGGAACAAAGCCTCCAAGAAATATGGGACTATGTGAAAAGACCAAATCTATGTTTGATTGGTGTACCTGAAAGTGACGGGGAGTATGGAACCAAGTTGGAAAACACTGCAGGATATTATCCTGGAGAACTTCCCCAATCTAGCAAGGTAGGCCAACATTCAAATTCAGGAAATACAGAGAACGCCACAAAGATATTCCTAGAGAAGAGCAACTCCAAGACACATAATTGTCAGATTCACCAAAGTTGAAATGAAGGAAAAAATGTTAAGGGCAGCCAGAGAGAAAGGTCACGTTACCCACAAAGGGAAGCCCATCAGACTAACAGCTGATCTCTCGGCAGAAACTCTACAAGCCAGAAGAGAGTGGGGGCCAATATTCAACATTCTTAAAGAAAAGAATTTTCAACCCAGAATTTCATATCCAGCCAAACTAAGCTTCCTAAGTGAAGGAGAAATAAAATCCTTTACAGACGAGCAAATGCTGAGAGATTTTGTCACCACCAGGCCTGCCCTACAAGAGCTCCTGAAGGAAGAAACGTTAACACTTTCAAAGTCACATGGCAAATCAGTGGCAGAGCTATCATGATTTATCCACAAGCTGGGAAAGAAAAAGAAATAATGAAGTAAACCAACTGTATTGTCCATTTTCACACTGCTATAAATAAATACCCAATACTGGGCAATTTATAAGTAAAAAGGTTTAATTTACTCACAGTTTTGCAGGCTTAACAGGAAACATGTTTAACAGAAAACTTACAATCATGGCAGAAGGTGAAGGGGAAGCAAGGCATGTCTTCTCATGGTGGCTGGAGACTGAAAGAGTAAAGGGGGAAGTATCATACAATTTCAAAATATCAGATCTTGTAAGAACTGACTCACTGCCATGAGAAGAACAAGGGGAAGTCTGCCCCATGGTTCAGTCATCTCTCACCAGGCTCTTCCTCCAACATGTGGGGATTACAATTTGGGATGAGATTTTGTTGGAGACACAGAACGAAACGATATCACTAGCATTATTCCTTTTATGAATACAAAGTTGGTCTAATTATGCTCTGTGTCTAGCTTCTGTCTTTTTGTTTAGATAAGAACTACAACCTATGTTCTTACAATCATTGTACAATTCTCAGTTGATCAATTAAAATATGCTTACTATACCAACTTCTGTATAATATTTTCTTTTTGCTTTAATTTTTCACTCATATAAAAGATTATTTAAAATAGTATGCACTTCCACATCCCTGGATATGTCTGAAATTGATATACTTTTACTCTATATTTAAATAATATGGAGTATACATGAAATATATATTTACATAATAGATGTTTATGTTTTCATATACACACATGGAATTTAAATGACTTTCTAGATGATCAGACTGAATTATGGTGATTTTCAGTTAGGAGACTTATCTGGTAAAATATGACAATTTTGATGATGGGTTGAATTCTGTCCCCTCCAAATTCAGAAACTGAAGTCCTAACATTCAATACCCCAGAATGTGATTTTAGTTGGAAACAGAGCCATGGCAGATGTAATTAGTCAAGTTATCATGAGGTCATACTGATGTAGCATGGGCTCCAAATCAATAGGATTGGCATCCTTATACAAAAGGTAAATTTAGACACAGAAAAATGCACACAGGGAGAATGACATGTGAAAATGAAAGCAGAGATGAGAGGAAGAATCTACAAGCCAAGAGGTACCAAAGGTTGCCAGCAAACTAACAGAGACTGAGAGAGCCATGGAACAGATTCTCCCTGACAGCCTCAGAAAAGAAACCAACTCAGTTAAAACGTTGATCTTGAACTTCCAGCCTCCAGAAATGTGAAACAATAACTTTCTATTTTTTAAGCCATGCAATTTGTAGTATTTTGTTATGGCAGCCTCGGAAAACTAACACAGTAAGCCTTACTCTAAGATATGGTGCTGACTGTTAAGGTTTGGCTTTTTCAGTTTCCAAGCATATTAAAGAGGTGTTGAATAGGTCACAGGTAATCCACTATAGCCCTTATGTTCTAAAATTTGTTCTTCTCTCTATCCTTGAACAGTCACATTCTGGTAACATGACTGCTCTCACCCTGCAAATGTGCAGCCCAGATTTAATCATGAACTTAGAAGGAACCTCCATTCTGACTTCTGAAATTCAGTTTCTGCAAAGCATACCCTTCAGCACAGTGTGCTGCCTCACTCTGCAAAAAGGAGAATCTCTACATAGACCTAAGAAAATTGTTTCCAGGTGAAGACTAGACTGACTCTGGAGTCCTGAAGTCACTTCTGAAATTCAGAGATTGCAGCTTTCCACTGACTGTTGTCCACTTCCTGAAACCAGATGCCTCGTATGCTTTGTCCAGTTTTGTAGCTGCTTACAGCAGAAGAACTAGTTCAGTTACATGTATTTTATGAGGGCCAGTCTATATTCCTGGATGGAATGTGAACCCTAATCATTTAGGTGCTGGTAAGCTACTACCTAAATTCCCATGGAAGTCTGACTAGAAAACTACATTACATCAACCTTATAGCTACTGTAGCCTTTTACAACTAGCCTTGATAGTTAAACCCCACCTTTCTTCTTTTTGTTTTCCATACTTGATTTTCAAAAGAAATACGAAAAAATTGATGAAATTAGGTAAGTGCAATATCTAATTTCTTTTCCAGAACCATGATGAATGCCATCCCATTCCATTTTAGATGTTGATCTAAATCTGGTTATAACATGAGATAAAAGTCTAAGACCTCCGATTAGTGCTCCACAGGAAATAGAAAGTATATATCTAAATAGTTTAGACAATAACACAAATTCTATTTTCCAATATTTCTCTACAAAATCCAAAGTCCACATCATTTTGAAAAAACTGATTCAGGCTGGGCGCAGTGGCTCACACCTGTAATCCAAACACTTTGGGAGGCTGAGGCGGGTGGATCACCTGAGATCAGGAGTTCGAGACCAGCCTGGCCAATGTGATGAAACCCCGTATCTACTAAAAAATACAAAAAATTAGCCAGGCGTGGTGGTGGGAGCCTGTAATCCCAGCTACTCGGGAGGCTGATGCAGGAGAATCACTTGAACTCCAGAGGCGGAGACTGCAGTGAGCCAAGATTGTGCCATTGCACTCTAGCCAGGGTAACAAGAGCAAAACTCAGACTCAAAAAAAAAAAAAAAGAAAAACTGATTCAAAAAATAAAAGAAAACCATACTCTTTTTCCTGAGTTACTCCAAACTTCTCTCTCATCTTCAGACCCCTTTCTTATTCTGTACATTCAGTTTGACTCTTAAGATTTTTGTGATTGTTTCATTAAGCAGTTAAATTGACAGAAATATGTAAATGTTATAATGCAGTTTCAACAATATCCTATAGTAATTACAGAGAACAATTCATAAATCACTGCATTCTAGTCTGTGTAGTTTTCTGATATCATGATGCTGTATTTCTTATTAATCTAGAGTAAAATATACTACCTTGGCTCTGACAACATTATATTTGAAATATTTTTCTTTACTTTGTAGAAAAACTAATAGTGTGCTGGTAACAAAGAAGTTTAATTATCTCAAGTGGTAATTGTTATTTCAATTAGTACTTAAAGGAGTAAAGAGAGGAAGATTTACCTTTCTTGGAAATCATGTAAAGCAGTGATTTGATGTGCAATTGTTAATTCTGAAATTGATCCTTAAGAAAGATACTATAGAGCTGCCAAAGGAGCAATAAAGAAGTAGTAATCAGTCATTAGTAGGGATCATTTAAAATATTAATGGAATTAACCATCGTGGACAGTTTATAACAAGACTACTGATAATATGGAATACAGAAAAGACACTAACCAGCCAAATAGAACTAATCAAAATACAAAAAGACAATCAGAACTCATCAAAAATATAAAAAATGTTCACAAATGTGACCATTCCAAAATTACCTTTATAAAACAGGCATGTGATTTTGATACAGATGTCGGGAAGTATGTTACTAACTGGTTCTACCTGTCAAGTCATATTCTTTTTTGCAAAAGATCACTGAATCTATTTTCCCAAAGAAAGATGCTAAGCTTTTCCACAATTATGTTAATAAGGCAAACTATTTAAAAATAACATTTTAACATGAGATTGAGCAAGATAAAACTTTCAAAGAGAGAGAGTTTCCTTTAAACAATACTTTACACGTTAAATATATTTTATTTGCATTGCACTGTTTTCAGAAAAAAATATCTGAGGAAAACTTAGAAAACTCTGACTGGATTTTCTTTATGGACAAAAGTCCGTGAGATTGGGGCAAAACAAGACATCCTGTTCCAGACATCTCTGGGAATGATTAATCTCCAAACATAATTCTTCTTTTTTGTATAAATGCCATTGCAACTGGAGACATAACAGATGTCTCAAAAGGCTGTAATGGTTGGGCTCTTTGCCTCCTTTCTGCGGAGACAACATAGAAGCAAACATCTGCCTAGATAGGCTTTCTTCTTCCTCCCTATGATACAGTAAATTTTCCATTTGCAAATGTGACAAGGGACTTGGTCTCTGATGGGCTTCTAGAGGAGGGTGTGTAATTGGAAAACTAAGGGTTTGGAGAAGAGGGCTGAGAGGGCCCCCCAGGGAAAGAAATCCTACCTTATCTGGTGGTTTGATAAGGATTGAAATGTTAAGCTGTAACTTTTTCTCCAAATACTTTCTAGGCAGAGGTTGGAAAGAGAGGTTTGGGGCTTGATAGACTGTCCCCACAATATGCCTCCTAGCAGAAGAAAATTAATTTGTCTTATAGAAGGGCTGCTTAAATTCACTGGACAGTGCTGAGTTCTCACATGAAGAAAGAAACAGCCTAAATGGAGAGGAGGGTACCTACTCAGGGTGAAATATCCCCCTATTCAGTCCCACGTATAGACATCATAGGGGGACACAGAAGCCCTTAGACTGAAATCTTGAAATCCCCATGTCTCAGGGAAATCACAAAAACAACAACGCTTTGAGCTGCATTGCTGATTGCTAAGGCACCTGCTGACTTTAGCCAACAAAATTGTATCTCCAGGTTGCAAAAACACCTGCAACATTGCATACAAAGAAGAGATAGGAGCCATAACAGCCATGAAAGAGAGAAAGAAAAAAAATGTGATAGAAAAGACTGGAAGTCCTGGCGCCAACGCCCTAACAGGCTGTCTGGGAATGGAGTTAATCTAGGGACCTTTGGGTGACATGGAGGTGTAGCCTCATCCAGATACTCTCAGTTGCCCCAGGACCTCCTAATCCCATGTGACAGCTAGACCTCCATGAGGAAAAATTGGTTTGGGATACAGCCAACATTTCCAACATTCAAGGGTGATGGGAGATTGACAAAATCCTCCCCAGCAAGTCTGACCTCTGAGTCTTAAGTCCAGCAGCCATGATATTTGCTCTTAATTGGCTGACAGAGGCCCAGTGTTTTATTTGATCTTGAGGGAAAAAAAAAAAGGATAAGAAGTCTCAGAAATGAAAGTAAAGATTTGGAAGTCTGCTGTGACTCACCCTTCTGAGAATCCCAGATGAGCTCCCAAATGTTGCAGTCTGCTTAGTCTCTAGCTCAGCCAGGTCCGAGTTCTTGTCCTACAACCAAGAAGAATAAAGCATGCGGACACCCAAGAGTGAGTAGAGTAGAGTTTCTTAAGCAAAAGGATAGCTCTCAGCAAAGAGAAGAAACCTGAAAATAGGTGGACAGAAATGGGGCTGAGTTCTGGGTCTTTTATGTGGCAAGAACAAGGAAGTCTTCTGGGGATTCTGCCCAAAATGATAGGGGTAAATTTTCCTCCTAAGGGTGCTGCAACTGTGCACGCCTGAAGTTGGCCAGCGTGACTCCATCTTGGTTATTACTTATGAGTGCCTAAGTGAAACCCACGTGGGAGATAAAACCACAATGCTAATATCATGTTAATGACATTATAATGAGTTGGATCAAATTAAGGACATTTAGATTGACTTATTGTGCCTGCATCTAAGTTAGGACAGTCCCTTCTGAAGAACATTCCAGCATAAGGGAATTTCTTAACCACGTTTCTTCCCATTAGCTGCAGAGGCAGTGTAGGTGCTGTCCCGCGGATGTTCCTATGAACATTGCTCTTCTCCCAAGACTCTCCCTTTTTATCTGCCTAACCGGCCTCTAGCTGCCGCCTTTCTCAATAGCGTGGAGAGCATAAATAATGTCAACCTCTAAAGATAAGTAAAGATGGAAGAGATTTAAATCACAAAATTATAAGTGGTCATATAAATGAATCAATCCATGTGCTAGTCCAGATGTGAGAACTGTGGGAGGAGCACAGGCATTCTGATTAAATATATTACCTTAATGGATTAAAATGCTTTATCTCAAAATATTGAAAGTTTTTAAATCAATAATCATAGGATCAGTAATATCATTCTGAACATAACCAACAGATAAATTAAGACCTTGGTTGATTCTCCTAACCTAGATCATATTTTTAAAAATATAATTGTATTTGACACCATACGGTATTACCACATTATTGTAAGATCTTAAAATATATATTTTTAAAGTTATGATACACTGAACAGAACTGCAAAAAATAAACCCGGGAGGCCACCTTGGGATTGGGAATTGCCTCTTTTTCCTCTGGCAGGGCATGTGTATGAACCAAGCTTCCCTCAGTGCACTTAGTGTCTCTCAGTGCCAAAAGGAATTTTCCCTTCTTACAGGCCCCAAAGTTGCAAGATACTAGGCAACTAAGTATTCTAAGCAACTTCCTCAAAGAGTGGACATCAAACCAAGATGAATTGGTCCTTCAGTCATCTGTCTGAATCGGCACCAGTGATATTTTTCTGATGATTTATGATGATTTTCTTATGATAAGAGAGATTATCATTGATCTCCCACTGGCATGTACACTCACACTGTGTTTCCACAAAATTGCCCAGACCCTAGCCTGCTTTGTTAGGATGATGAGAGAATAGAGCAATACAAGCTTTTTCTGTTCTTGCTAACTCTCACTTTGCAAGAATTTTCATCAAGCCTGTTCTAGGACAAATATTATGTAAAGTTGTGATGTTCTTCCAAGGCATCTTGCAAGAAAATGAACAAGAAAAATAAATTATATCAATTAGTTAGAAGTTTAAGATTTATAACTTATGAGACACAGATTATCAGCAAATAATTGTTTCACTTTCAATTGTAAACCCATTTTTATATGTATACTTTTGTCAGACATTATTGCCTCAACATTAATAAATGAAACCAAATAATTTTCATTTTAATTTTATAGGTCAAATAAGAGGACAGTTTCCATTTCCAGAAAATTTAGCTCACATATCTATTCTCTATCATGAGGAAAAATAAATAAATATCAGATTTTCCTGAGAATTTTTGGTCACTATTAATTATTTTATTCTATTCAATCACACCAAGTTTTGTGAGCAATATATCCAGATATTCCCAGAAGACACTTCTACAGCATCTAGGGATAAAGTTACTTTGTCAGTATCCAGCACTACCTGGTGAACATCTAATAGGCATAATGCCCTCTCCATGCTCCAAGGCTTTAGTATTCACCTCATATAGACTAGCTAGATATTATCTTTGCCATTCCCAAAGTCTGGAATCCCTGTAAATCCCAGAAACTGAAGTAAGGCCCAGGACACATAGGAGATTGTGGAGGTTGTTTTGGAAATCTTCTATAGCCATATTGGGTTGTAGGCTAAAGTGATACAGTGGTTTGCATTTATCT
Organism: Pongo pygmaeus; assembly: GCF_028885625.2. Lineage (NCBI taxonomy): Eukaryota > Metazoa > Chordata > Mammalia > Primates > Hominidae > Pongo > Pongo pygmaeus. Next base: position 105,548,622 of record NC_072377.2, read on the forward strand.
TCTTTGTAGAAGCTCTTTTTATCTGTTTCTCTGTTTTACAGCCTTAACTCTTAAAGCAGTATAATTATTATATGACCAATGACCAAATGTTTTAGATCATTGGGTATAAGATGTATCTTTACCTAACTTTCAATTATTTTTTCTAGCACTTCAGTGAAAACAATTAATAATTATAATTAGTAATGTAGATAAGCACCTTAAAAATAGGAAACAAGAGGAAACATATTTTTCAATTAAGTAGAATAGATTCTATTCAGTTAAAAATAATTATTTGTACTTTATTGAAGTAGCAAAATGTTGAATTCAATTGCATGTGACAGATGTAATTCAGGAATATTATACATATACTGTATGGCATTAGAAATGCAAGTTACACATTGAAAAATGCTATTTATTCAAGCAGAAATAGGAGTTTACAAACAAAGTAGAAAGTCTGTACATTTTTATCTTTTTTTGTTTTGATGATATTTAAAATCTTGACATTTTAATCCTGAATGATTAAAGGAGCCTTGAGATAATATCACTGGGGATTGTGTTTACTAATAAGATGTGTATTGTATGGAAATTCAAAATGTGTCTTCTAGGTAGTGGTGGTATTGGCCATTTTCTAAATATTATAATAATTCTGAATATTGATAATTCTGAGTTTTGAGTGAAGAAACATAACAATGAATTTTAAAGTGCATATTAAATATAAATCCATACTTTTTGTTTAATAGATATTATTTTAACTATCTTGGTAAAAAAGAGTACATGTAACAAACAGGGGAGATTTCCCCTTTTGTTTCCATATGTATTTTTTTCTGGTAATATTTACTAAACACCTGTCAGGTACTGTTGTTCACATATTTACTTATTCACCAAATACTTACTGGACACTGTTTTAAGGTAGTATGCTCTTATAGGATAGACAGTGACTCAAGATATGCTTCTTTCCCACAAAAAATCTTACAAAGTAATTGAGTGGCGAGACAAATAAAGCAATAATAATGTATAGTAAAATGTTTTATCCTTTATTAAATGATATATTAAAATGTTACAGTTCATCTACAATGTTTTATGGAAGTAGACAGGAAACAGAAGGACTCAGATAAGGGCTTATTCTAATTTAGAACAATCGATATGTATGATTAGATAAAGAAAATATAAGTTCACTACTGATAGGCATTGCACACAGCGATATATGTTTCAACATTATGCATGACTACTTCAAAGGATAAATGTGGAGAATTAGTAAAGGATGAGGGCAGTCAGGAAATAAATATCCAAGGTCCTTCAGTGAAATGGTAAGTGATACTCATTTTAGATTAAGGCAAACGAGAAAAAATGATCGAATTGGATTTTAGAAAGAACATCCTGGCTTCTGATGCCAGCAACTTAGACAATTTAGGTAATTATTCTTATCTATTGTGTATAGAATGACAACAGGTAAAATTTCCAAGCTAGTTCTCAATATTATATTCCCAAAACTAATGGTTTTAAAGGTCTCTTAAAGCCAATTTGTATGCTGTATATATTTATTTAATTCAAGAAAAAGAAATTTGTTTATGTTAGAATTTTGATCTACCTCAAATTGTACATTTTTTATTAAAAGTGGGTAATTTTCTCGTGTCATTACTTAAACTAAAAACATTTCATATTTCATTTTGAAAGAGAAAAACAATACTTTCAATGCAAAGTTGAGACCCATTTTGGAGCAAAACTATCAATAAAATATTAAATATATCTTTTGTTGTAATACTAAAAACCAAAAACCAAACAAAAACCATCCTCCCCAGTGTAAACATCTGGTGCACTCTCACTAGGCCTAATAGTCTACTGAAATGCAAAGTTAATCTGTCAGTTTTGCCTGAAATTAAAAGAATTAACTTGTCTTGGAAAACGACAAGGGCAACACACATGCAAATATTATTGAATGTTTAAATAATTCCTTTACCCTTCTTATACATTTGAAACACATTTTCAATACATTAACTGGATTATAATACCTGGCATATTTAGGATCTATGTAATAATTCTGAAACATAAAGAACTGGACATAAAATATGGTAATTTCTCATATGATACACAAGTTTAACATGAAACAAACTAACAGGGAGGACTAGATTAATGTCATTTAATTAGATACATCAAAATAGATTGAACCCATCTTGGGCCAACAGGTCTACTCCATGAGCAGGCAATGGCAGTTCTAGAATCAATCATATCAGCATACAGCACCACGTGCCATTGTATGTCTTGGTGGAAATTAATGTGAGAAATGCATTTTTAATGAATACAAATATCAGTATGATAAATGTAATCCCTTTAATTGAAATTTATGGGAACCAAACATTAATATAATTTATTTAACAACAAAAGCAAGAATATTACTATGTTTTTCAAAAACAGTTTTTAAAATTATTTTTGATGCACTAATAATGTTCAATCACTAAAAAAGCATTTATTTTAAAATATTCAAATGAAATAAAATTGTTCTGAAAAATTTACTTGAAATGATAATTTCTCAGTTCCCAAAATTTGGGTTATTACCATTTCCCAATCCCAATTATGAACTCTGGCTTAGGAATTTTCTGTGTAATCATATCAATATCGAAAACTTTGTATTGTGTTAAAAATAAAGTAGCACTCCCAGGCTCTGAGAGTGGGGCTCATGGAAAGCCACTCCTGCAAAACCCTAGGCTAAGCCCCCTGCACAGAACTGTGTGCCCAGGAACACCACTGTTGGCTTCTCAGTACACGAAAACAGGAAAGGCAGCCCCACTCAGTAAAAACCTGGGTGCAAATGTGTGTGACAGTAGGATGTTGAGTGAATGGGAAAGTCTGTGCATGCAAGAGTTCTTCATGTATCGAGATTAATTCATTCATAGATTCACCATTTATTGGATGGTATCTGTGTAACAGGCACAATCCTAGATCCTTGGGATATAGCAGTGAACAAAAGAGAAAAACTCCCTACTACTATGGTACTTACATTATTGTGGGCCAAGTAATAAACAAGTTTTAGTATGATATGTCTACATGTGAATTTTTTGCTATTTTTCCCACTTAGTGTTCTTTTTGAGCTTCCTCAATCTGTGGCTTGATGTCTGTTATTAATTTGAAATATTAATGGAAATTATTACTGGAAATATTTATCTCATTCAGCCCCCCTAATGTGGCCGCCACTGCCAGCAGCAGGAACGTGCACACGGAGGCTAGCAGCCCTGCCTGCCAGTGCCCCGCCCCAGCCAATGAGCATGCACCCTGTGGCACTGCCGCCACTACTGGCACATGTGAATAAGCACAGATTCAGCTGCCACCACTCTGACGAAACACTTTGGCTGAAACCAACCATTGAAGTGTTGTGGCCAGTGGTTGGGAACTCTTGGCCCCTCCAGCATAGCAGGTTCCTAACTTCAAGGGGCCAAAGGACAAAGCCATGAGCTGATACTACCCGTCCCCCGCACTCCCGTGCCCAGAATTAGAGCATGCTGCTCAGGAGTGCTGAGTTGATTCTTTCCCCCCTAAAATCTTCCAGAAACGAAGCTAGACAACTGAACCCACTTTATACCACAATCAAACCCCAAAGGGCCTCAAAGAAGATAAAAGCATAAAGCCCATCCAAAGTACAACAACTTCAAAGACTGAAGGAACATCAGCCCACATATATGAGAAAGAACCGGCACAAGAAGTCTGGCAACTCAAAAAGCCAGTTTCTTCTTACCTCCAAATGACTGCACTAGTTCCCCAGCAATGGATAACAGGGCTGAAATGGCTGAAATGTTAGAAATAGAATTCAGAATATGGATAGAAACGAAGATCATTGTGATTCAGGAGAAAGTCAAAACCCAGTCCAAGGATTCTAAGAAATATAATAAAATGACACAGAAGATGAAAGATGAAACAGCCATTTTTGTAAAGAACCAAACTGATCTGACAGAGCTGAAAGCTTACGTCAATACTTTCAGAATGAAATTGCAAGTATTAATAGCAGAATTAACCAAGCTGAGGAAAAAAATCTCAGAGCTCTAAGACTGATTCTCCAAAACAACTCAGTCAGACAAAAATAAAGAGAAAACAATAAAGAAGCATGAACAAAACCTCCAAGAAATATGTGATTATGTAAAAAAACAAAACAAAACAAAAACACAAATTTGTGACTCATTGACTTCCCAGAAAGAAAGAGAGAGAAAGCAGACAACTTGGAAAACACATTTCAGGATATCATCTAAGAAAATTTACCCAACCTCACTAGAGAGGACAACATTCAAATTCCAGAAAGGCAGAGAAGCCTTGTGGATACTGCACAAGATTATCATCTCCAAAACACACAGTTATCAGGTTTTCCAAGGTCAAAGTAAAAAAAAAGAAGAAGAAAGGAAAACTAGAGAGAAGGGACAAGTAACCTACAAAGGAAATCCCCTCAGGCTAATAGTGTTCTTTTCAACAGAAACCCTAGAAGCCAGAAGAGACTGGGAGCCTATATTCAGCATTCTTAAAGAAAAGAAATTCCAACCAAGAATTTCATATTCAGCCAAACTATACTTCATAATAGAAGGAGAAATAAGATTCTTTTTAGACAAGCAAATGCTAAGGGAAATTGTTTTTACCACACCTGCCTTACAAGAGGTCCTGAAGAGAGTGCTAAATATGGAAAGGAAAGACTTTCTCCAGCCACAAAGCTAAAAGCAATTGCAACAAAAACAAAAATTGGCAAATGGTATCTAATTAAACTGAAGAGCTTCTTCACAGCAAAAGAAATTATCAACAGAGTAAACAGACAACCTACAAACTGGGAAAAATTTTCCATGAATTATGTATCCAACAAAGGCCAAATATCCAGAATCCATAAATGACTTAAACAAATTAAGCAAAATACAATCAACTACATTAAAAAGTAAGCAAAGGACACACACGGACACTATTCCAAAGAAGATGTACATATGGTGAACAAGCAGATGAAAAAAAATGCTCAACAACATTAATCATTACATAAATACAAATCAAAACCACAATGAGATACCATCTCACACCAGTCAGATGGCTATTACTAAAAAGCCAAATGATAACAGATGCTGGCAAGGTTGTGGAGAAAAGGGAATGCTTATACACTGCTAGTGGGAATCTAAATTAGTTAAGCCATTGTGGAAAGTAGTTTTGCAATTTCTCAAAGAACTTAAAACAGAATTATCATTTTACTCAACAATCCCATTATTGGGTATATACCCAAAGGAATATAAATCATTCCACCATAAAGATAAATGCATGTGTATGTTCATCGCAGCACTATTCACAATAGCAAAGACATGGAATCAACCTAACTATTCATTAATGGTAGACTGGATAAAGAAAATGAGATACATATACATCATAAAATACTACAAGCCATTAAAAAAGAATGAGATCATGTACTCCGTAGCAACATGAATGGAGCTAGATGCCATTACCCTTAGTGAATTAACACAGAAACAGAAAACCAAATGCCACATGTTCTGACTTATAAATAGGAGCTAAGCAGTGAGTACACATGGACACAAAGAAGGGAACAATAGACACTGTCGGCCTACTTAAGGGTGAAGAGTGAGAGGAGGGTGAAGACTGAAAAACTTCCTATTGGATACTATGTTTATTACCTAGGTAATGAATTAATCTGTACACCAAACCCCCTGACATGGAATTTTTCCTGTATAGCAAACCTGTACGTGTATCCCTTAACCTAAAATAAAGGTTAAAAAAAAACAAAATTATGTATATATTTTGGTGTCCTCTGCAATATTGATTTTTAAGGTGGTGGTTAGAACTTCAAAACACCATTAAATATCAGTTGAATATCAGTTATAACGTAACAGTTAATTTCTTAGTAATTCTGGCTATGAATAACCTAATTTACCTCGGTAGTTGATAAGCACAAAGATGAGTGTGATGATTATTTGCATAGAAAAATCTCAGGAAATGTAATATACAAAAAAGAAAGCAAACTATTGACTGTATCAAGTTAACAGGACATAGTTTAGCATAAAAATTAATTGTAATAATATTTGTATATGTAGCAGAAAAAATAGAAAATTGATATTTAAAAAATAATTCCATTTATGATAGTAAAATTATACAGGGTAAATCTAAAAATATGCATGTATTCTACATTGAGAACTAAAAATTCTTCTGAAAGACATTACATAGGTGAAAAGTTATGCTGTGTTCTTATACATCAATAACAGACAAACAGAGAGCCAAATCATGAGTGAACTCCCATTCACAATTGCTTCAAAGAGAATAAAATACCTAGGAATCCAACTTACAAGGGATGTGAAGGACCTCTTCAAGGAGAACTACAAACCACTGCTCAAGGAAATAAAAGAGGATACAAACAAATGGAAGAACATTCCATGCTCATGGGTAGGAAAAATCAATATCATGAAAATGGCCATCCTTCCCAAGGTAATTTACAGATTCAATGCCATCCCCATCAAGTTACCAATGACTTTCTTCACAGAATTGGAAAAAACTACTTTAAAGTTCATATGGAACCAAAAAAGAGCCCGCATCGCCAAGTCAATCCTAAGCCAAAAGAACAAAGCTGGAGGCATCACGCTACCTGACTTCAAACTATACTACAAGGCTACAGTAACCAAAACAGCATGGTACTGGTACCAAAACAGAGATATAGATCAATGGAACAGAACAGAGCCCTCAGAAATAACGTCACATATCTACAACTATCTGATCTTTGACAAACCTGACAAAAACAAGAAATGGGGAAAGGATTCCCTATTTAATAAATGGTGCTGGGAAAACTGGCTAGCCATATGTAGAAAGCTGAAACTGGATCCCTTCCTTACACCTTATACAAAAATTAATTCAAGATGGATTAAAGACTTAAATGTTAGACCTAAAACCATAAAAACCCTAGAAGAAAACCTAGGCAATACCATTCAGGACATAGGCATGGGCAAGGACTTCATGTCTAAAACTCCAAAAGCAATGGCAACAAAAGCCAAAATTGACAAATGGGATCTAATTAAACTAAAGAGCTTCTGCACAGCAAAGGAAACTACCATCAGAGTGAACAGGCAACCTACAAAATGGGAGAAAATTTTCGCAACCTACTCATCTGACAAAGGGCTAATATCCAGAATCTACAATGAACTCCAACAAATTTACAAGAAAAAAACAAACAACCCCATCAAAAAGTGGGCGAAGGACATGAACAGACACTTCTCAAAAGAAGACATTTATGCAGCCAAAAAACACATGAAAAAATGCTCACCATCACTGGCCATCAGAGAAATGCAAATCAAAACCACAATGAGATACCATCTCACACCAGTTAGAATGGCAATCATTAAAAAGTCAGGAAACAACAGGTGCTGGAGAGGATGTGGAGAAATAGGAACACTTTTACACTGTTGGTGGGACTGTAAACTAGTTCAACCCTTGTGGAAGTCAGTGTGGCGATTCCTCAGGGATCTAGAATTAGAAATTCCATTTGACCCAGCCATCCCATTACTGGGTATATACCCAAAGGACTATAAATCATGCTGCTATAAAGACACATGCACACGTATGTTTATTGCGGCATTATTCACAATAGCAAAGACTTGGAACCAACCCAAATGTCCAACAATGATAGACTGGATTAAGAAAATGTGGCACATATACACCATGGAATACTATGCAGCCATAAAAAATGATGAGTTCACGTCCTTTGTAGGGACATGGATGAAATTGGAAATCATCATTCTCAGTAAACTATCGCAAGAACAAAAAACCAAACACCGCATATTCTCACTCATAGGTGAGAATTGAACAATGAGAACACATGGACACAGGAAGGGGAACATCACACTTCGGGGACTGTTGTGGGGTGGGGGGAGGGGGGAGGGATAGCATTGGGAGATATACCTAATGCTAGATGACGAGTTGGTGGGTGCAGCGCACCAGCATGGCACATGTATACATATGTAACTTACCTGCACGTTGCGCACATGTACCATAGAGCCTAAAGTATAATAATAATAATTATAATAATAATAATAATAAAAAAAAAAAAAAGAAAAGTTATGCTGTGTTTATGGATTAGAATATCAACAGTGTTATAATGGCTATTTTCCCATATTGAATTCTAGTTTCAACAAATTCCTAGTGAAAATTTTAGCAAGATTTATATATCTATATAAGCAAGGTGACTGTAAAATGTATTAAAAAACTTAAAGGACCTAAAATATCCAAAGGAGTATTTAAAAAGGGGAATAAATTTGGAAAAGTTACCTCATTGTATTTCAAGATTTAGAATAAAAATACTATAACCAAAAAGTATTGTATTCAGGAAAAAGGAGATATTTGAAGAATTGGGAATATAATCAATTGATTTTTGTCAAATTGACATAACTACTCAATGGGAAAAGGAAAATGTTTTCATCAAATGACACAGATTCAGCCAGATATATATAAAAAGAATAAGTAAATATTATGCCTCATATGTATGTAAATATTATGCCTTATGATGTATTTTGCTCTTAAACATGTATCATTTAGGAAATGAAAAGGCAAGTCACAGAGTGGGGGAAAGCATTTGCAGAACATATATCAAAATACTTGTAACTAAGCTATGTAATGGACTTCACAAGTTAAGAAATAGACAACAGGATAAGCAATTAAACATGAAAAATTATATTAATGGAAATTTTATTTAAAAAGAAATAGACCAAATAAGGAAATTAAGACATCCACAGAACAGGAGAAAAAAACTTGCAAATCATAAATCTTAAAAGGAATTTGTATCTAAGATATATAATGACTCTTACAGCTCAGTAATAAGGCAAATTGCCCAATTTAAAATGAGCAATAGATAATTCCCCAAAGAAAATATACAATGACCAATAAGCACATAAAAAGTTTCTAGTTATTGGCCAGGCACGGTGGCTTACGCCTGTAATCCCAGCACTTTGGGAGGCCGAGGCAGGTGGATCACGAGGTCAGGAGATGGAGACCATCCTGGCTAACATGGTGAAATCCCATCTCTACTAAAAATACAAAAAATTAGTCAGGCGTGGTGGCGGGCGCCTGTAGTCCTAGCTACTCGGGAGGCAGAGGCAGGAGAATGGTGTGAACCCAGGAGGAGGAGCTTGCAGTGAGCCAAGATCGTGCCACTGCACTCCAGCCTGGGTGACAGAGCAAGACTCTGTCTCCAAAAAAAAAAAAAAAAAAAGTTTCTCATTATCAAATTGCAAATTGCAAAAAAAACTTTCTCATTATCAAATTGCAAATGCATAACACCACCACAATGAGATATCACTTCACACTCATTAAGATGGTTATTATCAGAAAGACAGATAATAATAAGTGTTGACAAGGATGTGGAGAAATCCAAATCCTTGTACATTGCTGGTAGAAATGTATATGGTGCAGCTAATTTGAAGAACAGTTTGGAAGTTCTTCCAGTGGTTAGATGTAGAGCTACCATATGTCTCACCAATTCCATCCCTAAATATATACCACTATCTAGAGAGAAATTAAAACACTAAAACTTATATATGAATGCTTATAGCAGCATTATACATAATAGCTAAAATGTGGAAATAATCAAATGTCCCTCAATTGCTGAATAGGAGAACCAAATGTAATATATTCATACAATGGAATATTACTCAGACATAAATAGAAATGAAGTAATGAATATTACTCAAATATAAACAGAAATGAAGTAATGATATATTCAACAATATAAATCAATCTTATGAAACTATAGTAAATTTTTAAAATATCAGCCACAAAAGGCCACATATTATGTGACTGAATTCATATGAAATACTCAGATTAGACAAATCTGTAGAGAATAAAAGTACAACAGCGGTTATCTAGGGCTGGGTGTGGGAAGGTGGGATTGAAGGCTAAGTACAGGGTTTCTTATCGGAGTGCTACGAATATTTTAAAATTGATTGTAGTGATGGCTGCAAAACTCTGGAAATATGCTTAATCCCTTGAATTATATACTTTAAACGAATAAGTTATATGGTATATGAATTATTTCTCAATAATGCTGTCAAAAATATAAACGAGAAAGGAAAAAGGAAGCATGTTAAAACATTTTGTGATGATGGAAATAATTTACATTTTGCTGTTGGTGATATTCATGATTGTATGCATTTGAACAAACTCATCTATCTGTACACCGAAATGATAAAATAGATAAGTAGCATAAGGGTTCAAAGACAAATTTACATAACAGAATAATTAGCAAGCCAGCAGATCACAGGGAATTAAAGAGTAAGTAGAAACTTTACAAAAAGAAATATTATTATAGGAGCAGCAAAATTCTGAATTAAAAGCCTGTAAACAGTATGATGTACTGTAGACAGACTAGAGAACAATAAAAGTTTAAAAGAAAAATATACGACTGTTTTGGCAGATTTAGTAATTGTTTTTTTTGAAGGAGAGAACAGAGAAAACAAATGCAAAAGTATTTCAGATGAAAGAAAACATTCTCAAAAGAAAAACTTGAATTTTCACATAAAAGTGGCAGTTATGAGTCAGAAAATTTGATACAGAAGAATCAACAATATTCTGTTCTGATCCTATCTTCTCCTCCTTCTTTCTAAGGCTTCCAATCTGGAACTCATAGTCCATCACCTGCCTACCCTTGATCTTGCTCTGTATCATTCTTACCCGATTGTCTTAGTTAAAACTGTCCTCAAGGAAGCTTCTTCCTTGCACCCCTCTCAAGAGGTGACTAGTTTGTCTCCCACATAGTACTAACACTGGACCTGTGTGATTAGGGAAGATTCCCTTTTTACTTCTCATTAGCACTTACAGGCCATTGTCCCTGACTCCATGGTAAGCCCTCTAGCTTATGCCTTTAGATTATTCTACTTACTCTCCATCCTTGTTTCAATCAGTTGCAGATATCTGGGTTACTGTGGCTCATTCCTTGAAGATTTTAGCATTTTGTTAACTTGTATACTTTTCAATGACATCCTGTTGTTATAGTGAAGAGGAGCTGATATATTTGTTAACTTATCCTATTATTACAGAATTTCTTTCAATGTCCCTTACATTTCTAATAATTCATTTGGGGAGGCCAAAAATATTTATGCTAGCTATATATTATTTGTAAATTTTATAATAGGAAAAATATGTTATCAAATCTATTTACACTTATATTCTGCTGTTTGCAGTTTTGGGTGAAAAATATAACTTGCCATAGCAAAATATATTTAAGTTTCCATCTATTTTCTCCTAGATGCCTGAGTATTTTAGAGGTCGTACTTCTAACTTGGTAACTGCATCCTCCTGGCGTGTGTTAGTGTTTAGTTGGGTCAAAGATTAGCAAGCATAAAACTTGGTTAGGTAACAGTGAAATGAGTCAGACATAGAAAATACATGTAGCTCACTTTATAATGGAAAAAAAATTCCAAATATACACAACTCTAAGTAAAACCTGATAGGGAAATTATTATAAAACAGTAGTTTAAATTATATATGTACTTAGGTACTTAAACACCAGAATTAATGTATTCACTCAATGGGTCTGTGATCACCCACTAATCAAAAAATATATTATTGTTTTCCAGATAGACCAATAGATCAAAGAAACAGGAAAGACAGTCATGAAATAGACCCATGAGTATATGAAGAGTTAATTTTTTCTCATGGTGCAAAGAAAGAAATATTATCATTTTAACAAATGGGGTTGAAATGATTGTATATTTGTATATTCATATACAAAAAGTAGTAATTTTAATTTATTCTTACACCATGTAAAACTGAACTAATTAGTTAACATATATAATAGTCTAAATGTAACACCAAGTACTATAAAACTCCTGAAAAAAATCAGAAAAATATTTGTAACTTTACTTAGGCAAAGATGTCTTAGATGTGACACCAAAAGCATGAAACAAAAAATGATAATTGGGACTTCATAAAACTTAAAATGTTGTGGCATTTGAAAGGCACTATTAAGAGAATGAAGAACAAATTACAGACTGCGATATAATATATAAAAGTAATACAGCTGATGAAAAGTTTGAATTCAAAATATGTTTAAAAACATTAAAAACTTAGTAACAAGATAGTGAATCCTCAAATTATAGGCAAAAATTTTCAAATAGAATTTCACCAGTGAAAATATATGAACAGCTAATCGGCACATAAAAGATGCTCAATATAATTTATAATAAGAGAAATAAAAATTAAAAATTAGATACTACTATACAAATATTGCCAGTGGCTAAAATGGAAAGAACTGACCATACCAAATGTTGCTCAGGATGTGGAGGAGCTGAAATCCTCATATACTAATTGGGTGAATGTAAAACAATTTGGCCATTTTGAAAAAGAGCCTGATAAGTTCATAAAAAGTTGAACATACACCTACCATATAATTTAGCTGTTCAACTGCTAGATATTTACCCAAGGAAAAAAAAATAAGCAAATCAAATGTCCATAGAAAGACTTGTACGCAAAAGTCCCAAGCTCAAAACTGGAAAGAGTCCAAAAGTCAATCATCAGATGAATGTATACTCAGCAGTAAAACAGATTGAGCTATTTATACACATAACAACAAGAATGAATCTAAAATGATTATATCAAATGAAAGAAACTACAGAAAGATAGTTACATATTTTATTATTTACATTAAACTTTATATATTGCAAGTTAATCTATAGTGTCAGAAAATAGATCAGTGGTTTATCCAATGCTTTGTAGTTCTCAGAATACAAGTCTTTCACCTCCTGAGTTGTTTATTAAGTATTTTATTCTTTTTGGTGCTATTTTACATAAGATTGTTTCCTAATTTTCTTTTCAGATAGTTCATTGTTAGTGTTTAGAAACATAACTGAGTTTGTGTATTCATTTTGTATCTTGAAACTTTACTAAAAGTTTGTTTATTAATTCTAAGATTTTTCACGGAATTGTTAGGGTTTTCTAAAAGATCATGTCACCTGCAAACAGGGACAGTCTTACATCTTCCTTTTCAATTACGATGTTTTTATTTTTATTTTTTTTTTGTTCTGGATAGAACTTCCAGTACTCTGTTAAATGGAAATGGTAATAGTGGGCATCCTTTCCTTGTACCTCATCTTAGAAGAAAAGCGTTCATTTTTTCACTGTTAAGATGCTAGCTGTGGGTTTTTCATATATAGTCTTTATTACATTGATATCCTTTTCTTCTATTCCTAGTTTGTTGAAATTTTTTATCATGAAAAAGTGTTGAATTTTGACAAATGCTTATTCTACATCTGTTGAGATGAGCATGTGATTTTTATCCTTCATTTTTTTACTGTGGTGTGTTTTATATATATATATATTGATTTTACTATATTGAATTATCTTTGCATCCCCAAGGATAAATAACACTTATTCAAGTTGTGTGATCCTTTACATGTGCTGTTGGATTTGATTTGCTAGTATTTGTTAAGGACTTTTCGCTCTGTATCTACCAGAGATATTGGCCTATAGTTTTCTTTTCTTATGTCGTGTTTAGCTTTGCTACCAGAATAATGCTGGGCTTATGAATGAGTTTGTATTTGGAAGTCTTCCCTCATCTTCAATTTCTTGAAAGAGTTTGAGAACTGGCATTATTTATTTTATTTTATTTTTTTCAGAGAGAGGGGCTTCCTCTGTCACCCATTTTGGAGGGCAGTGATATGATCATTGCTCACTGCAGCCTCAAACTCCTAGACTCAAGCCATCCTCTCACTTCATGCTTCTGAGTAACTAGGACTACAGGCATTCACCACCATGCCCAGCTATTTTTTTAAAATTTTTTTGTAGAGATGAGGGCTCACTTTGTTGCCCAGGTTGGTCTCAAACTTCTGCCTTCAAGCAATCCTCTCACCTCAGCTTCCCAAAGCACTGAGATTACAGGTGTGAGCCACCATGCCCATGCCCAGCCTAATGCTTCCTTAAATGCTTGGTAGAATTTAACAGGGAAGCTATCCGTCTTAGGCTTTTCTTCGCTGAAAGGTTTTTACTTAATGATTCAATTGCCATACTAGTTGTAGATCTTTTAAGACTATTTCTTAATAACTTAGTTACAGCGTCTCTAGAAATGTGTCTATTTCTTCAAGGTTATCCAGTTGATTGGCATGTGATTGTTCATAGTGGTCTTTGGTGATCCTTTTTATTTCTGTAGCATCTATTGTAATTTCTCTTCTGTCATTTCTCATTTTATTTATTTGAGACTTCTCTCTTTTTTTCTTACTGTAGGTACAGGTTTGTCAAATTTGTTTATGGTGCGTTAAACCAACTCAGTTTTGTTTACATTTTTTATTGTTTCTCTATTTTCTATTTTGTTTATTTCTGTTCTAATCTTTGTTACTTACACACCTCTAACTTTCAGCTTAATTTGTTCTTTTTATAACTCCTTGAGGTTTAGGTAAATTGTTTATTTGAAATCTTTTTTTAATGTAGATGTTTATCTCTGTGAAATATCCCCTTAATATTGCTTTTCCTGCATTCCATAAAATTCAGGATGTTGTGGATGTTGTGTTTTCATTTCCATTTGTATTTAAATATTTTCATATATCCTTTTTGACCCACTGGTTTTTTAGAAGTGTGTTGTTCAATTTCAAAATATTTCTAAATTTTCAGGTTTTTCTTCTGCTATTAATTCATAGAAATTAAAAAAGACAAAAAGGCATCTTGTGTTCATGGATTAGAGTAAAAAATATCATTAATATGTTCATATTACCCAAAGACAGCTACATATGCAATGCAATCCTTATTAAGATCTGAATAACATTTTTTTACAGAAATACAAAACAAAATTCTAAAATTTGTATACAACTACAAAAAACCCTGATTAGTCAAAACATTCTTAAGCAAAAAGAGCAAAGCTGGAGGTATAACACTTCCTGATTTCAAAATATATTACAAAGGTATAGAAATCAAAAAGGTATTTTACTGGCATAAACACAGACACCTAGACTAATGGAACAGAAGAGAAAGCCCAGAAATAAACCTCACATATGAAATCAATTGATCTTTGACAGTGTTGTCAAAAAGGCACAATGGGGAAAGTATAATCTCTTATATAAATATCCATATATAAGAAAATGTGGTGTATATATATATACACATCACATTTCATATATCCATATATAAAATATATGGATATATAAGCTATGTATATATATACACACACAAAATGGAATATATATACACACAACGAAATGCTCTTCAGCCCTAATAAAAAAGGAAATCTTGTCATTTGTGACAACACAGATGAACTTTGAATTCATTGTGCTAAGTGAAATATGACAGTCACATAAATATAAATGCTGCATGATTCCACTTAAATGAGGTACATAAGATGATTGAGTTCATAGAATCAAGGTGTGAAATGGTGGTTGCCAGAGGCTGGGGATTGGAGGAGAGGAGGGGTTACCGAACCCTGGGCATATATTTTCAGTTAAGCAAGATGAATAAGCATAGAGATATGCTGTACATTGTACCTATAACCAACAATAATGTAATGTACACTTAAAAATTGTGAAGAAGGTAGATCTCATGTTAAGTGTCTTTATCACAAAACTTTTCAAAAAGAACATAAATAATGAATAAATAGGAATAAAGGAAGAAGATCAGTGGTTTTCAGGGGTCAGAAAGAGCACAGGAAGGGACAGCAGTGGAGGATTGTAAATGGGTATGAGGCAACCAACTTCTAGAAGTGGTGGATTTGTTCAAAATACTTTTGGGGTTGTTGGTGTCATGGAGATATATATGTATGCATGTACATATGTGTGTGTGTGTGCATTTACTTAAATAAGTGCACTTTTCTGCATGTCCTTTTTATCTCAACAAAGATGCTGTAAATAAATAACTAGAAAAATATTTTGGTAGTTATGGGTCAAGAAGTACTAAGTTGAAACTAGAATTATAGTTAACTTACAAATTAACATAAAAATTATGGTATATTTAACCATTGATTCATTGAAAAACATCTATTCTTTCCATTAGTGTTTATTATGGATAGAGCAGTAATAAACATTAATATACGTTTTCTGTGAATCTATTCTTTATTTCTCTAAGACAAATGCCCAAGTGTGGAACTGCTGTATGATATGGTAATTATATGTCTAGTTTTACAAGAAATTTCCAAAATCTTTACCAGACTGTTTATAGCATTCTGCATTCGCACCAAAAATGTTCTACATATTCTCCACCATGTTTTTTATTTGCCTATTCACTATTTTTTATTTGCCTATTCTGGTAGTTGCAGAGTGATATTCCATTGTGGTTTTAATTTGCATTTCCTTGATGGTTAATAATGTTATATCCTCTTCTCATGCTTTTGTCATCTGTATACAGTTTTTGGTGAAATAAATGGACTATTGATAGATGCAACAACTTGAATGACTCTCCAGGAAATTATAGTAAATTAAAAAAAAAACGCTAACCCAAAATATATATACAATATGATCCAACTTATAAAGCATTTTAGAAATCAAGCATAAGGTAGTGGTTGTCCTGAATCAGAAACGAGTGAGGTGGAGAGAAGAAAGGAAACCTACAAATGGAAAATATGAAGGATTCTCATGACAACTTTGTATCCTGATTGTGGAAGTTTCTCATGAATATATGCATGGTAAAATGACAAAGAACTAAATATATTCACACACTGACAAAAATATAAGTAATTCTGATAAAATATCTCAATACCATTTGTGGATGGTATCAATATCAATACCACAATATACTGGTTGTAATATTTACTATAGTTTCAGTTTGTACTAAAGTTTTGAAAGCTATTACCATGACAAGAAATTGGGTAAAGAGTACCAAGGATGTCACTGCATTATTTTATACAACTGCATTTGAATATACAATTATCCCTAAAATAATTATTCAAGTAAAAGTATTCATGACATGTGACCAACAATACACTCAGAATAAAATGCATAACTTAAATGATTTAATCAAGAATAATTCATACTAAATTTTGAAATAAAAATAAAAGATAGAAGTGATTAAACTAGCATGGTTTATATCAGGAATAAGAGAATATCTCCAATGTTAGTAAGTTTAACAATATAACCATCATTTATTTCTCAGTTCATGTGGCCTTGAGGATCACTAAAATGTATGCAATATTGTTTTATATTCATTTCCACCTTTAAAAAATCCCTTTTGGTTTTATCCAAAAAGAAAAAATATTTCCTTTATTTAGTAATTATAATCAGTAGTAGAAGAAACTACTGTTTTTTCTTACAGTAGCCAGGTGGCTGATAGAATTAATTATATGTAGAGTATAAATATGACAATATCTTAATCAAAATTAAGATATTATATATGTGTATATCTATCTATGCTTATATCAGCAAGGGAAATTTGAGGTAGAACATGCACTAGGACTTTTTTTAAGTTACTTCAGGTACAGCATGAGTAGGGGATAAAAAGAAGTTATAATTTATATTTGTATGTGTATCTTTTGTTCATACAAACACACATGCTTGTAATATATATTTATTGTATAATGTAGCATACCTTGCTTATTGTTACTGTAACAAAATAAAAATACTAAAGAAAATATTACATTATAACTAATAAAATAATTATAAAATACTAAATGTCAACATAATTTAGATAATTAAAGTAATAGATAAAGACAACAAACAAAAAATAAATACTACAAAACCTAAGAAGAGACTTAGTTAAACGGAGACAAACTGTGTTCTAGGTTAAGAAGTCTCAGTATTTCATTATGGCATTTCTCCAGCAATTTATTTATAAAACTGTTTCAATTTAACAACAATACATTCTGAGAATAGACAGAGTCTTCAGTTGTGTTTTAGAAAAAAAAAAATATATATATATATATATAAATCAAACCTTTTTTTACTAATTTATGAAAACTTTCATGAAGACAGGGTAACTTAAAGAATGTGGCACTGGCTTAGTTACAGACAAACACTTGTATGTCAAAATAATATGCCTAGAAACAATTCTACCCTAAAAATGTGTGTATATGTGTAATATATATGTATTATATGCGAGAAATTTAGTCCTACACATGATTAAGAATGATGTTTTACTTAACACACAGCATGAAAATGGTGCTAAGTCTGCAAAGAAAAGTTTGTACTCATATGGATAGTAAAATTTAACTAAAATAATTGTCAGGTAAAATTTAGAATATATTTTCATTGAGCATACAAGTCAAATTGAAATGCTGGACATATATTATGTCAAACTGGAATGCTAGACATATGAAAGTCAAATTAAAATGCTGAACATATAAAAATGTAATATTAGTAAAATAATTTACAAATTCAGTATCACATTTTGTAAAGATTTTTGTGTCTATGTTTATGAGAGATACTTGTCTATAATCATTTTTTTTTTGTAATGTCTTCCTATGGTTTTCCTGTAAGTATAATGCCGACCCTTTAAAATGAGTTGGGAAGTGGTCTCTCTTCTTCTGTTTTCAGTATTGTTAATATTTTGTATGATTTTATCTTTAAATGTTTAGTATAACTTACTAGATAAAAAAACAGCTGGGACTAAATTATCCTATCTTGGAAGTTTTGTTTGTTTATTTTAATTACAAATTAACTTATTTAATACATACAGACTACATGTGTTATTGCCGATAACTGTTAATTTTTAGGAGATTTTGGTTTGTGTCTTTCATGTAAGTGTCCATATTATTTTATTTATAAAACATAAGAGCATAGGATGATTTACATTAACTCATTTTCATTTAATGTATCTGAGATTAATATGGAAGTAACCTCTTTCATTCATGATGCAAAATTTGCATTCTATCTCTCTCATTTTCTCTTTGGTTAATCTGGTTAGAATTTAATCAATTTTACTAATATTTTTATACAGTTAAACTTTGAAAAGTGTATTTGCCTATTACTTTCCTATGTTTTTTTTTATTAATTTCTCCTCTAATTTTTATTAATCCCTGTCTTCTGATAACTTTAGGTTTAAGTTGCTATTATTTCTTTAGTTTCCTAAAGCAGAAGCTTAATTTATTATTTTTAATGATTTTTAGTCCTTTCTAATTAAAAAATACAGTATTACAGTCTGTAATGACACAGAATAATACCTAACATATATATTGACTTAGAAGAAAAAGCAAGAAACATAGCAGTATTTTGAGTAGAAATTCATTTTTGTAAAAAAAAAACAGTGTATACATGTGCACACTGAACACGCAGTAAGAAGTATACAAGCATATGCAAAAAGTCTGAAGCAATTTATGGTATGGCTAAGTTTAAGATGTCAAGAACATTTTATTTTCCACATATAATTTATTATTGTATGTTTTATATAATAAAATTTATTATATGTATTACATCAATGACAATGTATGAATAAACTAGTCAGTGGGAATTTGAGGAAAGATGTTGAGAAATAATTTAGTGATGTTTAGACAATTAACTAACACTTTGTTATATAAAACTTTTTGAAATATAAAACATAAAAGCTAAATCCTGACATCCAAAATTGCATGAAAATAAGTTTCTGATAAAAATAAATGTATAAAAAGGTAAATGAAATAAAAAAGTAGAAAATATTATTTTTTCACATTTTTGTGATAGAAAAAATTGTAAATTATAACTGCAAAAGCATGAATAACAAGGCAATGGGTCTACATAAAAACATTGAACATTTCTATACGATTTAAAAAATTTTTTTAATCTTTGTTGGTTTAAAGTCTATTTTATCAGAGACTAGGATTGCAACCCCTGCCTTTTTTTGTTTTCCATTTGCTTGGTAGATCTTCCTCCATCCCTTTATTTTGAGCCTATGTGTGTCTCTGCATGTGAGATGGGTTTCCTGAATACAGCACACTGATAGGTCTTGACCCTTTATCCAGTTTGCTAGTCTGTGTGTTTCAATTGGAGCATTTAGCCCATTTACATTTAAGTTTAATATTGTTATGTGTGAATTTGATTCTGTCATTATGATGTTAGCTGATTATTTTGCTCATTAGTTGATGCAGTTTCTTCCTAGCCTTGATGGTCTTTACAATTTGGCATGTTTTTGCAGTGGCTGGGACCCGTTTTTCCTTTCCATGTTTAGTGCTTCCTTCAGGAGCTCTTTTAGGGCAGGCCTGGTGGTGACAAAATCTCTCAGCATTTGCTTGTCTGTAAAGTATTTTATTTCTCTTTCACTTATGAAGCTTAGTTTGGCTGGATATGAAATTCTGGGTTGAAAATTCTTTTCTTTAAGAATGTTGAATATTGGCCCCCACTCTCTTCTGGCTTGTGGGGTTTCTGCCGAGAGATCAGCTGTTAGTCTGATGGGGTTCCCTGTGTGGCTAACCCAAACCTTCTCTTTGCCCTTAACATTTTTTCCTTCATTTCAACTTTGGTGAATCTGACGGTTATGTGTCTTGGAGTTGCTCTTCTCGAGGAATATCTTTGTGGCATTCTCTGTATTTCCTGAATTTGAATGTTGGCCTGCCTTGCTAGATTGGGGAAGTTCTCCTGGATAATATCCTGCAGAGTGTTTTCCAACTTGGTTCCATTCTCCCCGTCACTTTCCAACTTGGTTCCATTCTCCCCATCACTGATTGGTACACCGATCAGACATAGATTTGGTCTTTTCACATAGTCCCATATTTCTTGGAGGCTTTGTTCATTGCTTTTTATTCTTTTTTCTCTAAACTTCCCTTCTCACTTTATTTCATTCATTTCATCTTCCATCACTGATACCCTTTCTTCCAGTTGATCAAATCGGCTGCTGAGGCTTGTGCATTCGTCACGTAGCTCTCGTGCCTTGGTTTTCAGCTCCATCAGGTCCTTTAAGGACTTCTCTGCATTGGTTATTCTAGTTAGCCATTTCTCTAATTTTTTTTCAAGGTTTTTAACTTCTTTGCCATGGGTTTGAACTTCTTGCTTTAGCTCGGAGTAGTTTAATCGCCTAAGCCTTCTTCCCTCAACTCGTCAAAGTCATTCTCCGTCCAGCTTTGTTCCGTTGCTGGTGAGGAACTACATTCCTTTGGAGGAGGAGAGATGCTCTAATTTTTAGAGTTTCCAGTTTTTCTGCTCTGTCTTTTCCCCCATGTTTGTGGTTTTATCTACCTTTCGTCTTTGATGATGGTGACATACAGATGGGGTTTTGATGTGGATGTCCCTTCTGTTTGTTAGTTTTCCTTCCAACGGTCAGGACCCGCAGCTGCAGGTCTGTTGGAGTTTGCTGGAGGTCCACTCCAGACCCTGTTTGCCTGGGTATCAGCAGTAGAGGCTGCAGAACAGTGGATACTGGTGAGCAGCAAATGTTGCCGCCTGATCGTTCCTCTGAAAGGTTTGTCTCAGAGGAGTACCCGGCCTTGTGAGGTGTCAGTCTGCCCCTGCTGGGGGGTACCTCCCAGTTAGGCTACTCAGGGGTCAGGGACCCACTTAAACCAACAAAGATCAAAAGAGACAAAGAAGGCCATTACATAATGGTAAAGAGATCAATTCAACAGGAAGAGCTAACTATCCTAAATATGTATACACCCAATACAGGAGCACCCAGATTCATAAAGCAAGTCCTTAGAGACCTACAAAGAGACTTAGACTCCCACGCAATAATAATGGGAGACTTTAACACCCCACTATCAACATTAGACAGACCAACAAGACAGAAAGTTAACAAGGATATCCAGGAATTGAACTCAGCTCTACACCAAGCAGACCTAATAGACATCTAGAGAACTCTCTACCCTAAATCAACAGAATATACATTCTTCTCAGCACCACACCACACCTATTCCAAAATTCACCACATACTTGGAAGTAAAGCACTCCTCAGCAAACGTAAAACAACAGAAATTATAAAAAACTGTCTCTCAGACCACAGTGCAATCAAACTAGAACACAGGATTAAGAAACTAACTCAAAACCACTCAACTACATGGAAACTGAACAACCTGCTCCTGAATGACTACTGGGTACATAACAAAATGAAGACAGAAATAAAGATGTTCTTTGAAACCAACGAGAATGAAGACACAACATACCAGAATCTCTGGGACACATTCAAAGCAGTGTGTAGAGGGAAATTTATAGCACTAAATGCCCACAAGAGAAAGCAGGAAAGATCTAAAATTGACACCCTAACATCACAATTAAAAGAACTAGAGAAGCAAGAGCAAACACATTAAAAGCTAGCAGAAGGCAAGAAATAACTAAGATCAGAGCAGAACTGAAGGAAATAGAGACACAAAAAACCTTCAAAAAAATCAATGAATCCAGGAGACGGTTTTTTGAAAAGATCAACAAAATTGATAGACCGCTAGCAAGACTAATAAAGAAGAAAAGAGAGAAGAATCAAACAGATGCAATAAAAAATGTTAAGGGGGATATCTCCACCGATCCCACAGAAATACAAATTACCATCAGAGAATACTATAAACACCTCTATGCAAATAAACTAGAAAATCTAGAAGAAATGGATAAATTCCTTGACACATACACCCTCCCAAGACTAAACCAGGAAGAAGTTAAATCTCTGAATAGACCAATAACAGGCTCTGAAATTGAGGCAATAATTAAAATCGCTTACCAACCAAAAAAAGTCCAGGACCAGATGGAATCACAGCCGAATTCTACCAGAGGCACAAGCAGAAGCTGGTACCATTCCTTCTGAAACTATTCCAATCCATAGAAAAAGAGGGAATCCTCCCTAACTCATTTTACGAGGCCAGGATCACCCTGATACCAAAGCCTGGCAAAGACACAATAAAAAAAAGAGAATTTTACACTAATATCCCTGATGAACATTGATGGAAAAATCCTCAATAAAATACTGGCAAACCGAATCCAGCAGCACATCAAAAAGCTTATTCACCATGATCAAGTGGGCTTCATCCCTGGGATGTAAGGCTGGTTCAACATATGCAAATCGATAAACATAATCCAGCATATAAACAGAACCAACGACAAAAACCACATGATTACCTGAATAGATGCAGAAAAGGCCTTTGACAAAATTCAACAACTCTTCATGCTAAAAACTCTCAATAAATTAGGTATTGATGGGACGTATCTTAAAGTAATAAGAGCTATCTATGACAAAACCACAGCCAATATCATACTGAATGGGCAAAACCTGGAAGCATTCCCTTTGAAAACTGGCACAAGACAGGGATGCCCTCTCTCACCACTCCTATTCAATATAGGGTTGGAAGTTCTGGCCAGGGCAATCAGGCAGGAGAAAGAAATAAAGGGTATTCAATTAGGAAAAGAGGAAGTCAAATTGTCCCTGTTTGCAGATGACATGATTGTATATCTAGAAAACCCCATTGTCTCAGCCCAAAATCTCCTTAAGCTGACAGGCAACTTCAGCAAAGTCTCAGGATACAAAATCAACGTGCAAAAATCACAAGCATTCTTATATACCAATAACAGACAAACAGAGAGCCAAATCATGAGTGAACTCCCATTCACAATTACTTCAAAGAGAATAAAATACCTAGGAATCCAACTTATAAGGGACATGAAGGACCTCTTTGAGGAGAACTACAAACCACTGCTCAGTGAAATAAAAGAGGATACAAACAAATGGAAGAACATTCCATGCTCATGGGTAGGAAGAATTAATATCGTGAAAATGGCCACACTGCCCAAGGTAATTTACAGATTCAATGCCATCCCCATCAAACTACCAATGACTTTCTTCACAGAATTGGAAAAAATGACTTTAAAGTTCATATGGAACCAAAAAAGGGCCCGCATTGCCAAGTCAATCCTAAGCCAAAAGAACAAAGCTGGAGGCATCACGCTACCTGACTTCAAACTATACTACAAGGCTACAGTAACCAAAACAGCATGGTACTGGTACCAATACAGAGATATAGACCAATGGACAGAACAGAGCCCTCAGAAATAATGCCACATATCTACAACAATCTGATCTTTGACAAACCTGACAAAAACAAGAAATGGGGAAAGGATTCCCTATTTAATAAATGGTGCTGGGAAAACTGGCTAGCCATATGGAGAAAGCTGAAACTGGATCCCTTCCTTACACCTTATACAAAAATTGATTCCAGGTGGATTACAGACTTAAATGTTAGATGTAAAACCATAAAAATCCTAGAAGAAAACCTAGGCAATACCATTCAGGACATAGGCATGGGCAAGGACTTCATGTCTAAAACACCAAAAGCAATGGCAACAAAAGCCAAAATTGACAAATGGGATCTAATTAAACTAAAGAGCTTCTGCACAGCAAAAGAAACTACCATCAGAGTGAACAGGCAACCTACAAAATGGGAGAAAATTTTTGCAATCTACTCATCTGACAAAGGGCTAATATCCAGAATCTACAAAGAACTCAAACAAATTTACAAAAAAACCCACAAACAACCCCATCAAAAAGTGGGCGAAGGACATGAACAGACACTTCTCAAAAGAAGACATTTATGCAGCCAAAAAACACATGAAAAAATGCTCACCATCACTGGCCATCAGAGAAATGCAAATCAAAACCACAATGAGATACCATCTCACACCAGTTAGAATGGGGATCATTAAAAAGTCAGGAAACAACAGGTGCTGGAGAGAATGTGGAGAAATAGGAGCACTTTTACACTGTTGGTGGGACTGTAAACTAGTTCAACCCTTGTGGAAGTCAGTGTGGCGATTCCTCAGGGATCTAGAACTGGAAATACCATTTGACCCAGCCATCCCATTACTGGGTATATACCCAAAGGATTATAAATCATGCTGCTATAAAGACACATGCACACGTATGTTTATTGCGGCACTATTCACAATAGCAAAGACTTGGAACCAACCCAAATGTCCAACAATGATAGACTGGATTAAAAAAATGTGGCACATATACACCATGGAATACTATGCAGCCATAAAAAATGATGAGTTCATGTCCTTTGTAGGGACATAGATGAAGCTGGAAACCATCATTCTCAGCAAACCATCGCAAGGACAAAAAACCAAACACTGCATGTTTTCACTCATAGGTGAGAACTGAACAACGAGAGCACATGGACACAGGAAGGGGAACATCACACACTGGGGCCTGTTGTGGGGTAGGGGGAGGGGGGAGGGATAGCACTAGGAGATATACCTAATATTAAATGACGAGTTAATGGGTGCAGCACACCAACATGGCACATGTGTACATATGTAACTAACCTACACGTTGTGCACATGTACCCTAAAACTTAAGTATAATAAAAAAAAATTAAATTTAGGCGAATTGGAGAGATTAAATTATTCCCATATATTGAACATTAGAAACATAAATTGGATGATAATGTTGAAAGATAATTTACATATAAGGAAGAAATTGTTTTAAAATTATATACTTATTTAGATCTAATAATTTTACATTTAATTTTTTTCTAAGGAAATAATCAAGTATCTGTAAAAGTGTGTAGACAAAAGATATTTACATTAACAAATTACAGTACAACTTACTCTTCCAAAACAGAATATGTCTAAACAAATACTCTTTCAAAAGCTTTATAAAGCTTGTAGTATAATGTTGTAATTATTTAGTGATTTCGAAAAATGTTTATAACGTAATATTAAGACAAAATATTGGGTTGTAGTTCTAAATATGGTAGACATTAGTCTAGCTATATCAATCATCATTTTAAAAGTAGAAGGCATTCAAAAATTAAAAGCAGAAACGTTCCAAGGGATAAAAATGTCAACTATATTACCTATTAAAAATTACATTAAATATGATGACACAAATAAGTTAAATGTAACTGAGAAAGATATACCATGCTATCACAAATCAAAAGAAACTGGAATGGCCGGTAATATGATTTCAGGAAAAGCAGATTTCAGAGCAAGAAAAATTATCAGAATGATTTTAAATACAAAACAATAATTACACAGATCATGAAACAGTGTACTCACTTAGGACCAATTGAGTATACAGAATCATTTAGAGTCATTTTTTATATATAACCAATTGAGAATTTCTATTAGTAGAGGAAACATACCATGAATTAATATTTCTTAAACAATATTTTCTCTTCCTCTTCAAGACCAGATAACAATAGTTTATTCAGTGCTTTTGTGGCTTGGAGTTTAATTAGGAAATTTTTGCAGTTGTGTATTTTGGGATATTTTTTAAGAAATCTAAAGTTGTCCTCAGAAACATTTTTTAATTGGTTCCTATTTTAAATAGACTTTAAAAATATTTACTCATGTAGACTTATTTTTATCTCTGAACTTATTTAGGACAAAGCCTGTATCTATCAGTTAGCACCAAGCCTGGCATGTAGAAATTCTTAAATAAATGTATACAGAGTGAATGAGTAGTAAGTTAGTCATTAGGTGAAGGAAGCAACAATATTATCATCATCGACAACAGTTTCTTCTATTGGGAAATACAATTAATAGGAACGTTTTATTCTTTCTTAATTTAAAACTACATGTAAAAAGTTTTAATTTCAATAATATGTTCATTAAAATTTTAAGAAAGGTAATTTCAAAACTCCTTGTTAAATTAATCCATAGATCCAAATCATAAAAACTAAATGCTTTGCATCTCATAAGAAAATAATTTCACTACGTAGTTGTAGCAGGGATAAGAATAACTTTTCTAGGAAAATATGGTATGGAAAAGTCATGGAACTCTCAAAGAAAATATATGACTCCATAGCTTTCAGCCTGGAAATTTATAGTCTCCAAACATAGGTCGAAGTAACTATATTTTTGTTTGGAATTATAACTAAAAGCACTGGACAAATATGGCTGTTCCTTTAGACACCAACTTTATTTCAAGTGTTATTTTAATTTCTATTTTTATTTTATTTGTCCTTTCCCTAAAGTTTTACCTTGAGTAGACAGAAACATTGTTTATATTTCTTACTGTAATGCTTTAACTTAGCTATTCCACTGGCTTACCAAGAATTCAGATAGCAGTAGAATGAAGATAACTGTCAGCCTTAGAAAAACATGAGCTTCTAAAGGAGTTTCTCTCCTTCAGCCTTGTGTTTCATGGTACAGGATCTAATACATCATTCTGATATCAGAAAGCATGACATACAGTCATCCATTTTGTTTTATTCTATGTATTTAATCAAAATGGATGATCTAGGCAGCTTTTTCTGGGCATATGCTTATCCACATTTTAAGCCAATAATTTTGACCAAGATAACCAGATTTTAAAGAAAAACTAATCTATTTCAATAGTTATACACTCATCTTGAACCCATTAAACTTTATCATTTCACCTTTATTGTACCTTTTTTATAAGTTTGAAGACACTTTCCTTTTATATTATTTGTATTATGGAAAATAATTATTTTACCCAAATGTAGTATCACAACATTAATTCTATTATTTCATTATTTGATATAAATGCTAGTATTTTTATAATGACTTTATTAAGATATAGTTCATGTTCTATATAATTCACCTGTATCATGTAATATATAGTCATTAATTCAGTATCATGATTTAGGACACAGCTGACGTTATTCTACTCTGAATTTGATATTATTTTACTCTGGTTGCATATAAATTCATGAGAAAAATATAATGGGGAATATCTTAACATACAAATAATTAAGTTCTCTGATTTCTATACAATAGTACCAACATATAGTTCATGTTATATTCAGAAATCTTGGTTTAAAATTCAATTTCATTCAAATAAGAATATATTACAATTTTATTAAAATGCTTTCATCAATATTCATACTGTGACACAGCCCTATAGATTAAATAAAGTAATAATACAATCTAACATTGCTACAATAATTTATACTTGGTTTCCAAAATATTTTATAGGCATTATTGCTGAACAAAGATAATAATAATATTTTGCATAAATGTAGTAATTTACATTTGTTTCCATAAGGTTCAAAGCTTATTTATTTATCTGAACCTTGTGAGATAAGAAGGGGAGTATTTATCATCACTATTTTATCACTGTGAACTGATGGCTAGAGAGCAGCTAAAGCATGTCTCAAATGGATATACTTTTCAGAGAACTTAGCTACAACAAAGGTGGAAAAGATAGAATGACTCCGAAGTAAAGGAAAATTTCAAAATAGTTTCTATCTTACAAAGACATGAAAATTTTCTGAGAATAAGAATGAATGCATTTTCCCTATTGTTGTCTTTTCTTGCATCTACTTCTCTTTACTCACCCCTATTAATCAACTTAAATGTATGTTTCATGTTTTTTTCCTGATCTTTTGAGAGCAAGAGGTGTGCATTTTGTCCTTTTTATCCTCAGCATCTAGAAAAGTGATTGCAATACAGAAGATATTTAATAAATACTAATTCAATGACTGAATGCTTCTTTCTAGAAAGAGCCTGCTTGGCTTCTTTCCTCTTTTTCCAGTGGAAATCTATTCAATGAAGAAACCGTACTTGATATATATTTCTTAATTTTATTACATGGGAAACAGGAATTACCATGCCATCACAATTCTCTGTTCAGTCTAGTGTTTGTTGATTGACTGAGTGATTCATTTATTCACTAACTCATTCATTCATTCGTTTCACTTTATTACATCCACCAAATATCTATTGATTATCTACCATGTATTTGGTACAATGCTGGATACTAGGAATTCAAAAGCAAGCAAAGCATATATAATCGTTACCATCCTAGACTGGGAAGTGAGAAATTAAATAATACTTAAAATGTAAAAAAAGGCAAAACAGAAAAAAGTGTGACAGAATAGCACAGAGGAGTGAGAACTGGTTTAACTGGTTTACTCCACAGACACCAGAGAAGGCTTTTCAGATAATGTGAAAGAGTTGCTGTTGTCTAAAAAGTAAGTAAGATTTTAATAAGGCAAAAAAAAAAAAAAAAGAAAACACTATTGTAGGTGGGGAGAACAACACATGTAAGAGCCCAATTGTAGGAGGGAAGGTAGTCCATTTCAGGAAAAGAAAGAAGTCTGGTGTGGATCACAGTGAACAAATAGAAGAGTGATATTAGATGAGGGATTAAATATGAGTAAAGGCCAGATAAGTGAGAAATTGCATAACATGTTAACAGTTTAGGTTGATAATCTCAAAATTAAATCCACAGAAGAGGCTTAATTTGTAGGTGCATAGTCAGAATTAAGGTTTCCATAATGATAATCAAAATTATAACTCTAGCTTTATTTTGAAGACTGAATGTAAGAATGAAAAATGCAGACACAAAAAATCATTTACATCTCTATGTCATAGTTTAAGGAATGACACACTAGATGATATTAAATGCACTATAATATTTTTTGAGAAATTGAGTGAAACTCAAGCTGTTTAGGAGGCAAAAATGAACAGGTTCTAATGACCAGTTGAATTTTGATGAGCAATGGAAGAAGGAGGGTATTAAGAAAGTTCATATCTATCTGGATTGGAAACCAAAAGTAAAAACAGTAGTAAAAAATACAGACATAGAGAAAGCACAAACAAGAAAAATTGAGTGAAATGCTAATACTCAGATTTCTGTTTAAAACTTGTTGTATGTGAGATATCTATTAAATATCTAAGTATATGACTTTAGTGGACAGCTGAGTAAGCATGCTTTGAGATAAAGATCTGGGACAAGACATGTGAATGTGAAGGTCATATAGGTGCATATATATGATAATTATTACTTTGAGCATGAAATTTCTCTGTGAAAATATAGATAATAAAAAAGTAGGGTGATTTGGACAAAATCACGAGGCTCTCCAATATCAAAAGGCTGAAGATAAGATGATGAACCAGTAAAAAACAAATCAGGAGAATATAGAAAGGCAATTGTTAAGAAGAAATCAGGAGAGAGTGAGGTGATGAAAGCCAAAGAGTACTCAAAA
Organism: Pongo pygmaeus; assembly: GCF_028885625.2. Lineage (NCBI taxonomy): Eukaryota > Metazoa > Chordata > Mammalia > Primates > Hominidae > Pongo > Pongo pygmaeus. The sequence goes on from NC_072377.2 coordinate 105,578,344, forward strand.
CTTGTTTAGACGTCATCGATATTTAGGACTGAAAATGACCAGGGAACTTAATGGCGTAGAGTTGAACAATGACCATATCAATAGCCATTTTGGTGAACCAACAGGGTTAGTTGTATTAGAGTGTGTTAAACTGTAAGTGGACAGTGAGGAAAAGAAAACAACAAGTATAAACAAGTACTCTTAACTATTTTATGAAGATTGTAGTAAAAAAGAGAAATAGAAAGAAAAAATAGAGATAGATTTGTTTTAAGTTCGAGAAGATAAAGATTTTAACAAGTATAATTCCCAAAAGAAATCATTTAAGAGGAGGAAAAATTTGAAGATAAAGATGAGAGAAATAAGTATCAATAGATATTAGATTCCCAAGAGGGTAGGACAGGATTATATCCAGAACCCAAGAGTAAATTATTACAAAATGAGGATTAAGAGAAGAGGGGCTCAGAACCAGGACTAGCTGAACATCTGGTAACTTCACTTCCGGGAAATCTAACCACTGGTTTCTATTCTCTGTGGGCACAGAATGTAAGAAAAATAATCGGATAGTGATGAAATGAGTTAGAAGTAGAAGCAAAATGGAGGAAGATGGAAATAGTCCTCGTTGAAAGTAGGAGAAAGAAACCAAGAAAGTCTTTCACTCCACTTGTCTCCCCTTTGAATAGTCAAATAACAGTTCTTAGACTGGTCCTCATTTTTGCTTTTAATTTACATTGCTTTTGATTTTTTTTTTTCATTTACACAACTAATGTATTTTTTTCCAAGTGGAAGAGAAAAATGTAAATACTCCTCGATAAAAACACAATACCACTCCATTGTTACTTTAGATATATTATAACCGATCATTTTCTGTTTATTTAATTTTCATCCAAATGTATACACTTAATGAAAAATAGAGTTTTCCTTTGTCTTTATGAGAAACTTTATCAGATGTAAATAAGGGAACAACTAATAGGGCGAAGCAAGGCTTTCAACCCTTTCTAGGGCAGTAAAGATGGATGGAGACAGAGGAGTTAAAGGAAGCCAGGGGTAAAGAAAAGTATGAGGGCTTGTGGTGAGGTATCAGAGATGAGTGAGTAGGGAGGGGATTAAAGAAGAAGAAGAGAAGGAAAGAATAGAAAAAGTAAATAAACAGAAAAGTGCACAAATCTTTTGGCCAGTGTCTGAAATAGCAGTATACCAACAAAGTAAAATGTTTTGATGCTAAAATAATAAATTCAAAATAATTTTAAAAAATTGAATACTGGAATGCTCAGGCCCAGTACTGCTGTTATTACATACAAAATCTTAAGTAGCACTGCTATTGCCCAGCTTAAGTGATGCCAGGGCCAGCATTTCTGTGATTTTCTTGGCCTTCACTGTAACAAAATGGCTGAAAGCTCCAGGCATAATATCCATTTTAATGTCATGAAGAAAGATATAAAAGAAGTATTCAGCTGCATTGTGGAAAAACAAAGTTGGAAGCAATATCACTCACTGCGGAATGACACTTGGCTTGAGCATTGTCTCCTACCAGGATAAAAATACAGAAACTCTTCAGCAACATTCAATGTAATATACTTTTATAATTTTCTTTGGACAAAAATCAAGTTGGTACCCTGTGACTCACTTTGATCTAAGGTTTTTTGACTTGAAATGAATTAGACATTTTCCAGCAAACTTTTAAAAAAGAGATTTCATAGTAAGGAAAAAAAAGTCTTGTATTTTCACATTATTTCCATTTACATTTATTTTCATTCCATTGGGTAGATCCACATTTCCATCAAATGTAGTTTCCCTTGTGATTGAATGACTTTTTTTTCTTCTTTTAATATTACCTCCCTCTTTTTTTTCCCCTTTCTGGCACTCATAATATAAAGATGCTTACAATTCTATTTCTATTTTCCAAATCACTTTACTTATTATTAAGTCTTTTTCTTTTCTTTGTTTTTTGTCTTGATGTCTTCTGGGATAATTCCTTATCCTGGATTTGAGCTCATTAATTTGTAGTTTATTCACTATTTTATGTCTAGTATTTCCAGTGAGTTATTAAATTTTATTAAATATTTATTTACAAAATAATTGTTTTTTCTTTGTCCTTGCTCCATGTTATTAGTATCCATCTTGTCTCTCTAAAAATGTTTAAAATCATATTTTGGCTGGTCTATACATGTCATTTTAGTTTATGTGGACTACAAACAGAAGCTCTTCAGTTTAATTAGATCCTATTTGTCAATTTTGACTTTTGTTGTCATTGCTTTTGGTGTTTTAGTCATGATGTCTTTGCCCATGCCTGTGTCCTGAATGGTACTGCCTAGGTTTTCTTCTAGGGTTTTTGTGGTTTTAGATCTTATGTTTAAGTCTTTAATCCATCTTGAATTAATTTTTGTATAAGGTGTAAGGAAGGGATCCAGTTTCAGTTTTCTGCATATGGCTAGCCATTTTTCCCAACATCATTTTTTAAATAGGGAATCCTTTCCCCATTGCTTTTTGTCAGGTTTTTCAAAGATCAGATGGTTGTAGATGACTGGTGTTATTTCTGAGGTCTCTGTTCTGTTCCATTGGTCTATATATATGTTTTGGTACCAGTACCATGCTGTTTTGTTATTGTAGCTTTGTAGTATAGTTTGAAGTCAGGTAGTGTGATGAATCTAGCTTTGTTCTTTTTGCTTAGAATTTTCTTGGCCATATGGGCTCTTTTTTGGTTCCATATGAAATTTAAAGTAGTTTTTTTCTAATTCTGTGAAGAAAGTCAATGGTAGCTTGATGGTGATAGCATTGAATCTATAAATTACTTTGGGCAATATGGCCATTTGCACAATATTGATTCTTCCTATCCATGAGCATGGAATGTTTTTCCACTTGTTTGTATCCTCTCTTATTTCCCTGAGCAATGGTTTGTAGTTCTCCTTGAAGAGGGCCTTGATATCCCTTGTAAGTTGGATTCCTAGGTATTTTATTATCTTTGTAGCACTTGTGAATGGGAGTTCACTCATGATTTGGCTCTCTGTTTGTCTGTTATTGGTGTATAGGAATGCTTGTGATTTTTGCACATTGATTTTGTATCCTGAGACTTTGCTGAAGTTGCTTATCCGCTTGAGGAGATTTTGGGCTGAGAGGATGAGGTTTTCTATATATACAATCATGTCATCTGCAAACACAGACAATTTGACTTCCTCTCTCCTTATTTGAATGCCCTTTATTTCTTTCTCTTCCCTGATTGCCCTGGCCAGAACTTCCAATACTATGTTGAATAGGAGTGGTAAGAGAGGGCATCCTTGTCTTGTGCTGGTTTTCAAAGGGAATGCTTACAGCTTTTGCCCATTCAGTATGACATTGGTTGGGTGTTTGTCATAAATAGTTCTTACTATTTTGAGATACATTCCATCAATACCTAGTTTATTGAGAGTTTTTAGCATGAAATGGTGTTGAATTTTACCGATGGCCTTTTCTGCATCTATTTAGATAATCATGTGGTTTTTGCCATTGGTTGTGTTTATGTGATGGATTATGTTTCTTGATTTGCATATGTTGAACCAACCTTGCATCCCAGAGATGAAGCCAATTTGAACGTGATGGATAAGCTTTTTGATGTGCTGCTGGATTCAGTTTGCCAGTATTTTATTGAGGATTTTCGCATCAATGTTCATCAGGGATATTGGCCTGAAGTACTCTTTTTTTGTGTCTCTGCCAGGTTTTGGTATCAGGATGATGCTGGTCTTATGAAAAGAGTTAGGGAGGAACCTCTCTTTTTCTATTGTTTGGAATAGTTTCAGAAGGAATGGTACCAGCTTCCCTTTTTACCTCTGGTAGAATTTGGCTGTGAATCCATCTGTTCCTGGGCTTTTTTTGGTTGGTAGGCTGTTAATTACTGCCTCAATTTCAGAACTTTTTATTGGTCTATTCAGATATTTGACTTCTTCCTGGTTTTGTCTTGGGAGGGTGTATGTGTCCAGGAACTTATCCATTTCTTCTAGATTTTCTAGTTTATTTGCGTAGAGGTGTTTATAGTATTCTCTGATTGCAGTTTGTATTTCTGTGGGATCAGTGGTGATATCTCCTTTATCATTTTTTATTGGGTCTATTTGATTCTTCTCTCTTTCCTTTTTTTAATAGTCTGGCTAGAGGTCTATTTTGTTAATCTTTTCAAAAAACCAGCTCCTGGATTCATTTATTTTTTGAAGGGTTTTTCATGTCTCTATCTCCTTCAGTTCTGCTCTGATCTTAGTTATTTCTTGCCTTCTGATAGCTTTTGAATTTTTTTGCTCTTGCTCCTCTAATTCTTTTAATTGTGATGTTAGGGTGCCGATTTTAGATCTTTCCCACTTTCTCCTGTGGGCATTTAGTGCCATAAATTTCCCTCTAAACACTGCTGTAGCCATGTTCCAGAGATTCTAGTACGTTGTGTCTTTGTTCTCATTCATTTCAAAGAACTTATTTATTTCTGATTTAATTTTGTTATTTATCCTGTAGTCCATTCAGGAGCTGGTTGTTCAGTTTCCATGTAGTTGTGCAGTTTTGAGTGGGTTTTTAAATTTTGAGTTCTAATTTAATTGCACTGTGGTCTGAGAAACTGTTTGTTAGGATTTCCACTCTTTTGCATTTGCTGAGGAGTTTTACTTCCAATTGTGTGGTCAGTTTTAGAATAAGTGCGATGTGGTACTGAGAATTTATATTCTGTTGATTTGGGGTGGAGAGCCCTGTAGATGTCTGTTAGGTCTGCTAGGTCTAGAGCTGAGTTCCAGTCCTGAATGTCCTTGTTAATTTTCTGTCGCGTTGATCTGTCTAATATTGACAGTGGGGTTTTAAAGTATCCCATTATTATTGTGTGGGAGTCTGAGTCTCTTTGAAGGTCTCTTAAAAACTTGCTTTATGAATTTGGGTGCTCCCAGATTGGGTGCATATATATATTTAGGATAGTTAGCTAGCTCAGCATCTGCCCAAACAGGCACCCAGTTTTGTGCTTGAAACCCAGGGTCCTGGTGATGTAGGCACCCGAGGGAATCTCCTGGTCTGTGGATTGTGAAGACCATGGGAAAAGCATAGTATCTGGGCAGGAATTCACCATCCCTCACGGCACAGACCCTTATGGCTTCCCTTGGCTAGGGGAGGGAGTTCCCTGACCCCTTGCACTTCCCGGGTGAGGCGACACCCCACCCTGCTTTGGTTTGCCTTCTGTGGGCTGCACTCACTGTCTAACCAGTTCCAATGAGATGAGCTGGGTACCTCAGTTGGAAATGCAGAAATCCCCCACCTTCTGTGTTGATCTCATTGGGAGCTGCAGACTGGAGCTGTTCTTATTCGGCCATCTTGCCAGCCACTATGTCTACTTAGAAATTTCAGGGGCTAATCTTGAGACAGACAGATGAAGTCTGAAGACCCAGTGGCAAAATTTCAGAGACCAATTGAAGACATCTAATCAACCACCCAGCCATTGCTGAGATAAAGTCAGCTCGGTGGATTGGGAGCCAAGACAGCCACCAGAACAAGACACAAAGGCATTGTCCTCAGCTTGCGATCCAGATAGACTGGAACCCAACATAGCTGCTAGAACAAGACACATGGATTTGTGCTCAGCCCAATTCTTACATGTCTTCCTTACCAAGTTTTCCCCTTTTAAACCCATACTTCCCTCCCGACCCCACGGAAATTCAAGCAGTTAGTTTGGGTAGGAATCTGGCTGCTTACCCATTTACTAGTTTTAGTTAATAAATTCACTTTCTTTCTACCATACCTCGTTCTTGTTAATTGGACTCTGCAGGGGGTGAGCATCTGGACCTGTGTTCAGTTACAAGACCAGTGTTTTAATCAAAATTCCCATAAATTTTCCGGGGGGAGCAAATTTTCCCCAGATAAGTCCGCTAGCTTAGGTGATGTTATTGCAAAGTGTGGGTTAAAGATTGTGATATAGCTTGTACCCTCTTCTATTTAGAGAGTAGGTGATATAGCATTCACGACATAGATGATTATTTTGATTTGTTCTAAATTGTTCTGACACTTTTTTCTCTGACCACCTCTACAAGCAGGCAACTCTCTCCATATAGAACCAACCATTTGATGATATCACCTTGCCCTTGGGTATGGAGGATGAAGAGGAACTTTTAGTTTATTCCTGTACTTGTTTTTATCTACTTCTTACCCTACCGCTTTTTTTCCAAGCTTTGTGTTATAGTAACACCTTTTATTTCCATGTCCTGAAAATCCCAATATATATTATATCCATTTTGTTTGAAAAGTCAATGATCTTTTGTTGAATTATAGCTAGTTAGCTAACAAATGAATAATGTATAAACACTTCAGTAAAGAAGATATGTTTATTGCAAAATAGCATTTATTCAGTATCATAAGGCATTAGAGAAATAAAATTTAAAATGAAATTAGGTACTACTACATACTTAAGAGACTGTCTTAAATTAAAAATTCTAACCATACCAATTGTTGGTAAGGATTCAGAACAATTGGATTTCTCATATAGTACTGATGGGAATCTAAAATTATACAACCACTTTGGAAACCTGTATGGTAGTTTGTTAAAAAGTTAAACATACACCTACCATACAACCTACTCACTTCACACTTAAGTATTTGCTCCAAAGAAATAAAAGCATATGTCTACACAAAGATGTGTATATGAATGTCTGTAGTAGCTCTATTGTAATAATCCTAAACTGAAAAAATCCAAACGTCATACAACCACAGGTGAATGGATAAGCAAACTGTGGTATGTCTATACAATGGGATACTACTGAGCAATTGAGAGGAATTGTGTAGTGAGGCATGCAACAACATGAATCCATCTCAAAACAATTATGCTGAATGAAAGAAAGCAGACATAAAATAGCATATCCTTTATGATTTTATTTATATAACTTTTTGGAAAATGTACAAAAATATTTGAAGACAGAAGATAAGTGGTTGTCTGGGAATGGAACACATAGGTATAGATAGGAAGAAGAGTGTACAAAAGAAATTAAGGAAACAATGACATTTTGGGGAATGATTCATATGTACATTATCTTTATTGTAGTGGATATATTATATATGTTTATATATATGTGTGTGCGTGTGAGAGTATGTGTGTGTGTGTGTGTGTGTGTATCTGTCACCTGGCCTGAGATCCCTTGGGAAAAGGAGAGTGAAAAAGTGAATGAAATACATAAATAACATCAGAATGAGAAAAAAAGCAAAGACTCGCTCTAGTCGGTGACCATCACTTACATCTAGTAGAGACTCAAAGACTGGGAAAGCTTTCTATATATAAATTAAACATAATATGAATATAATACATAAAAAATATATATAACATGTAAATCTTGCACCTAGAGAGGCAAATAAATTGAGAGAGACAGAAAGAAATAAAGAGCAAGAGATACAGAACAAAATAGCTCATTTTAATTTATTTTAGATTAGTATTATACTTCAAAACTTTTTGTCCTAACATACAACTTTGCTCAAAATATTGTCTCTTAAATTAGAAAATTTATAAAAGTGCCATATTTTCTAACATTCTTCAAAGTAATCTTTTTACTCTAGACTCTTAACTTTTAAACTCAAAATAGCATTTGAATTTCTGACAGTTGCTCAGAATGCATTTGTTTGCCTTTAACTCTTTTTGCTGTTGTTATTAAACACATTGTGATTTTAAAATTATATTTGCTCTTCATTTCATTTCCATGGGATACTGGAAGATATATAAGGAGGTTAATGCCTCTTTTTATGAGGTGTTAAAAAAAAAGCTTATGGTGTTTAAATTTAAATGAAATAAAAATAGGCAGTGGAGAAGAAAACTGGGTTTTTGACACAAAGATTAGAGGAAATAGAGGTGACAGAATGATAAAAGTAAAGTCACAGGACACTTGTACTAGGCATTTGGGAATGGGTTAGGGGTTGGGGAGAAACTGTATATTCAGAGAGTATTTCAAAGAATTTCTTTGCTTTCAAGATTCCCATTAACATGCTGAGAAGTAAAATACAGTGCAGGATTTATGTGATAGAACAACATAATATAAAACAAGTAGGTCAAGAGACTCAAATCTTTATTTTAAAAATACATTTTTTATGATTTCTATACATCTGAAAAAAAACCTAGTTAGATGAATAATACTAAAAACCACATTTATTTAAAAAAGTGGATAATGAGCAGTTAACAATTCCTTATTTTCAAATATTTATGAATTTAACACATAAAAATTTTTCAATGATATTAAGCATATGTCATTTATTTTCTAGTTATTAAACAAACAGTGTAAAGTGTCACAACTATATGAAACTCCAAATTAGCATAAATCTGTAAATTTTGAGTGAAATAAGAGAAATACTGATTGGCTGGAACAACAAAGGCTATTTATTTGATTAGACATATTTTGTTTCACAATAGAATGAATAATATAGCTAAGGAAGATGTTTCTGAAAAATCTGTATTAGGACTGTCAATGGAAGAGTTCACCAGCAGTGAGAGAGACCAGAGGAATCCATAAGAACTCTGGTTTTAAAATCAGGTTTATCTGTGTTACAATCCCAACTTCATAATCTATTGCCTGTGTGCTCATGGAAACATTCTTGAAAGTCGTGCTTATTTTCTTCATCCATAAAATGTGATAATGATAACAATTATATCATTTCAATAGTAACATTTCTAAAGGGCTTACTCAGTGTTAGACCCTTAAGTATTTCATATGACTTTATCACAGTTTATTCTCACAGCTGCCCTATGAATAGGTACAATTATCATCATTCTGATTTTATGGACAAGAAAATGGAGTCACAGAAAGGTGAAGTGATTCCCCAAGAGTCACACAGCTGGTGAGTGTGAGAAACAAGCTGTGAACTCAGGCAATCTGCTTTTCTTATCTTGGCTTAGTACTTCTGCGAAGATTATATGAGATAATGCATGTTTCATGCTTTATATAATTTACTAAATATGCACTCAGAAAAGATAATATTAGAGGTGATTATGAAAAGAAAATCTTCTACATTACATGTGTATCCATAAATATAAAATGAACTTTTTCACTTTTCATTAGCCACCTTTAGGGAATTGATTCAAATATAGTGACAGCAAAATAAGATTGAATTTTGCATACATTGTCTTTTTGATTGATTGAAATAGTATATTTTTTTTGTAACATACTTTAGTCATCTGAGCTTCATAGAATTAATTAAAATTTTAGCTTTGGAATCATTTATTTGCTAATGTAATTGTTATATAATGTCTGTCTAGAAAAAAAAAACATAACCCAGAAAGCAATCTGAGAGCCATGTGACATTTGTCTTATCTGAACCTATAAGACCAAATAAATTTGATAATTGCCAAATAGGTACTTTGTATTATATCAGCATTGTTGTCACTGTAATTTTAGGGAATGCTAATAAACATGTACTGAAAAAGTCAATAAGAGATTTACAAAAAAAAGCGTGTTTCCCCACACAAACTATTTCTACTTCACTTTCTGAAAAATGTCGAGACATACTTTGATCTTTGGGAAATATTTAAAGTCTTATTATAATTAAATCATGTTGAAAATGCAGTAAAGATGGTTAGTTCCTATAGAAAAATACTAGTTATATAGTAATAAAGGAGCTGATTGTGGTAAAACTATGGCCACAGATTCTAGGTGGAATTGAAAATTTTTTCAATGATATTTGTAGTTGTAGCTTACAAATTCAACAATGAGTGCCTTGGAAACTATAGTACATAAGATTAGAACAAGACCCAAGTCTGAGACCTGTAAAACATCAGTATTATTGATTGGAGCAAAGATGCATTTTAAAAGATCTCCAAACCAAATCAGTAATACTGGACTAATGCATCTAGCGTCTTATATAATTTCTGGTGCTGGTGAGAGAGACATTTTTAATAAACTATTGTGTAAAGACTAGAAAGTCTGCAAACATTTCAAAAGATACAGAGGAATAGCCTTTATCTGTTTCCTATTGTTTCCTCCTACCTCCCTCTAAGCATCTTCACAGAGACCATGTTCAAACAGCATTTGGAGATAAATGAGGCTGTGGACATGGGGACACAGTTGAAAACTATTTTTCTGAGAATAAGAAAAAAAATAATGCTCAAAGACTTAGAAAGTAGTGCTCCTTTGTTCACTCTTACACATAAATATCACAAAGTAAATAGGCAACACAGATATATAGCAAAATTTGTGTATGAAAGACCAAGTAAACTTTGCTTTCATTGGTGGTTAAAAAACTCCAACAAAACACAGAGGATGATTGTGGTCACTAGTGATAGACAAATTTTCACTTAAAAAAAAAAAAAAGATTAGTAATTTACCATAAACTCAGAGCAAAATAATCCAATGTCAATTATTTAAAAATAAATAATATGTGTGTTTAGAAAAATACCATTATTTTGATAGCAATAAGAAGCTAAAGCATAAAAGTGGGTAGTCCATCAATTTTAAGAGGACAAAATAATGGTCAGAGGCTTTTGTGTTGTTGTTTTGATTTGTGTGTGTGTGTGTGTGTGTTTAAATGTTCAGTAACTTGATATGAAAATGTGTGTCCATCTTTGACTTTAAACAGTAATCATGTTTTGAGAACAGGTCAAGGTAAAGTATTCTCTGTAATGCATCTCCACGGAGGTGGCAGACCAAACTCATGTGGCCTTTCTCAGCTGCAGAGAGCTGACAAGGCAGTAGAGCCAGGTTTTAGAATTACTTTAGAGTTACTTATTTCACCTTGGCTATAATTACCGTGGTAGCTGTTAATCATGACTAATTGAGAGCAGAGGAAAAAAAAATGTCACTTGTAGAGGGAAAGCAGTATTTCAGAATTCTTGTAAACAAAGCTTTGGCTAAAAGCTTGAATAGAGAGCGCAAAAATGAGAAAGAAGGTGTTTTGGGCCTGGGCCCCAACGATATTAAACTATTGTAACTGTTTTGAATTGAGCTGGAATGGCTAGATTGAAGAAGATTGAAAAAGAAAGCTTGAAAGTTTGTCCTGTGAAGGCATTGGAACCTCCTGGCAGATGCCAAAATATCTTTGGGTATAGATGTCTCCAGGATGTTAGTGCCAAGGCTCCAGAGAACTCTCCACTGCATCAGCCTTTAGCTTGAATGCCTGCTGTCAACTCCCGTGGACACCTTCACAGATCTTAGGACTCATCTATTTAACATGGGATCTGTGCCCGGGACCAAGACGCTGATTTATCTATAAACTTCTAGTGCTGTGACACTGCAGCAACCCTCAGGCAACAGAAGCATGAAATGGCTCAAGCAGAACCAAACCCAGGTTTGGTAAGTAACACGTGGATTTTTCAAAAGTCTAACAAACTAGAATAGAAAAAACCATCACAAGAATCTTACATTTCACCCTATTTTTAAAGCAACATAGATCAGCTAAACGGTTTATATTTTAAAAGCACTTTCCATCTACATTATGTAATCTTTAAAACAACAATATAAACTATGTATTGTAAAAAAAAAAAAAAACTTATTTTGCAAATAAGAATTTATAGTATCTCGAACAAGATGACAAAGATAGTGAGGGCAAGGGCAGGGACTCAAATCCTGACCCTGATTACATATTGTATGTTTCTTCCTCGGAAATATTGTGGTTTGAATGTAAAATATAAGCAGATCTAAACAAATGCTGAGTTAGAAAAAGACCAAGGCTAAAAACTATCATGAAAATGAAACATAAACATGTATTTTATAACACCAAAGTAAATACTTCAATATTTATTTATTTATTTTATGTATTTTTGAGACGGAGTCTCACTCTGTCGCCCAGGCTGGGGTGCAGTGGCATTATCTAGGCTCACTGCAAGCTCTGCCTCCCAGGTTCACCCCATTCTTCTGCCTCAGCCTCCTGAGTAGTTGAGACTACAGGCACATGCCACCACGCCCGGCTAATTTTTTTGTATTTTTTAGTAGAGATAGGGTTTCACCGTGTTAGCCAGGATGGTCTTGATCTCCTGACCTCCTGATCCGCCCACCTCGGCCTCCCAAAGTGCTGGGACTAAGGCGTGAGCCACCATACCCGTTAAATGACTTCCACTGTGTCTGTTCCCAGTATCATTTTGCCTTCCTTTCCATCACAAATAACTCCTTTCCATCACAAATCCAGTAACCTCCCTGGTAGGATACTTTCACCTTAAGCTTTCATCCTTCCTTTCTTCTCTGTCCTGTGTCCAATCCCCTGTTGATCTCAAATGATCTTCATTTGCCTTATCAATTGCATTTTTCCCCATTTTATTCCTTCTTTTGATTCAATATATCCCCCAAACTGTCCTGTATATAGAGTTATATACAGATACAGAACAGAAGGCTTTACCTGGATGTTTTAGCATTGACGGTAGTCATGGTCTCACATATTTCCCACTGGAATTCCAGTATTAGGGAGCAAAGACCTAAGACTGCTAGCATAATTACTTTCCATCACCTTTGAGAAACACTCAAAACCTCATCCCTGTCCTAGCCCACCCCTTTCCATCACCCAGTTATCAGTAAGGGTATGAACAGGGAGATTAATTATCCCATATAAAACCAGAGAATTTTCTAATTCTAGCATTTTGACTGTCTCTCCCAAGAAGATGGACTTCAAAAAAAGAAAAAGGGCTTTAACTTTCCTGTGCTGAACTTCCCAGGCATTATTGAAAAGAAATGACTGCTATTTGGTAAGCAGTGGTCCTACAAGCAAAGGCGAAGAATACCTATAATAGAGCAATGTTAGTTTTTGTGGAAAAGAACAGTGGGAACTTTAGCCATCAGCACAATTACTTATGGTTATACATACTGTATATAGAAGGGAGACTAAGATCAACTATTGTTCTGAGAGGACAAGAAACATTGAATTCCTTATCTATCATGAAAAGAGATGATTAGGCCAGGAACATTGAGCTATTGAAAAGAAAGCAAGTGAGATATAATGTTGAGAATGTGCTTAGAGCACATGTCATATTCACTAAATTTATTCTTTATGTTTTGATCTCAGAAAGCATTTTAAAGTTCTTCGTCACTTTGACTGATGTGATGTTTTTACTTATGGCAACTTTCAGTCATTTTATAAATGTTGATGCTTATCTTTAGTTTCTTAAAGATTACTGCTAAAAGAGTATTAGATCACTATGTTAGAACTTGATTCTGGTCAATTTTATTCAATTGGATCAAAAAATTGATTTAAAGATGACAGAAATACTAACTTTATGAATCTAGGCTTAAGTGTGTCTGATTCATTTACAAACAAATTAGTACAGTAATTTCTTCCATTTGCCAAAGTACCATTCAGTTGATATCTGAAGTGTGAGGAAGCCAGGCAGAAGGGGCAGTCCTATAATTGTTTGATTCTGCTGCCCTATTCCTTTCTTGCTGAAAATCAAGTAGTAGTATAGGTCTCCTCTCACCTACCCCTCTCCTACAGAACACAAGCCACTTAAAGGAGATGGGCTATGTCTTACCTCTGGATGTGGCTTTGTGATGCATGAAACAGAAGGTATCAGTTCTCGTTCCACTCACTCCTTCCACAAACATTTAATGAATTACTTAAAGAAATATGTTTCTAAGTAGTATCTACAAGTACTAACCCTGGTTTTTACTTAAGGCAAATTAACTGTGCAGCCCTCCATTAATAAGCATAGCAACAATAGCAAAAGAGAATTTATCACATACCAGCTACTCTTCTGTGCATTTTACATATATTACCTCATTTAATTCTCGCGATATCAGACATTATCCCCTTTTCATTAATGAGAAAGCTGAGGCAAGGATAATTTAAATAACTACCCTAAGGTTCTCATGACTTTCCTATGGTCTTCAGGAAGTCTAGCCCCCGAAACAGTGGTGTTCACTGTTGTGTTAAATGACCTTGAATATTGAGCTATTAAATATGAGGGTATATTAGGAGAGTTCTTATGGAAATTTCTATAGTGTTCTAAAATGTAAACTTTATTGTATTCTATTCTATAGTGGGTATGAATACTTCATAGTATTCTATAGTAGGTATAAATGACTAATAATCCAAATGAATACACACACTAAGACATTTAGATTTAAAAAAAGAAACTTGCTAAACCAAATTGGTCAGTGTTTAAGCAATGTAATTAAATGAAGACCATCTCAAGCAGAAACATTTTCCTAAAAGGTTGCCTTCTCTCAGTTTCTTAAGATATTTATCATGGGAAGCAGCCAATGCTAAAGATAGCTCTAAATCCTACTTAGTTTAAATGTGGTTTTATTCATAAATGAAAACCTAGTCTTTCCATAGCCCTTTCTAAATTGGCTATGGCTTCCAAAATTGTTTCTGAAATATCATGTAGATAGACTCATTTTAGAAGGTTTTTATTTAATGTACAAGTGGTGAGACACTTGATGTTATTGCCACACTACCACATGTACAGGATATGCTCCTGTGTCATGAAACTGTTTTGTTCATGGCAACAGAAAATACAAAATCCTACTACAGCACTAAGTATATCCATCACATCAGTCATCTAATGGGTAGGAGAGGACAGTTTATGGAATAACTTTATGAATGTTACTTTATACTTCAGCTAGATTATTTCATTTTTCATATCTGTGTCATATTATGGAAAGGAGTTAAGAACCAGATGATTAAGAGAAGTTGCTCTAAATGTCTAAGAAAGTTCCATGAAAAGTAAGAATCTTGACTAGTTTCATGTTAGTCAAAGGTATATGTTAAATTATGAATGAGTAATTAGATATATGGAATGAGGCAAATTTTTATCTGATTGTATAAATATATTAGTGAGATGAAAAATTTAGCTTCTACAAAAAATGCAAATGTAATATAAATTGTACATAAATGTATAATTATATATTCTATTGTCTCATAAAGTAAAAGTTTTATTTCAGCTACTCAACTGTATTACTAAATTTTTAGTCTATTTATATTCAAAATTCCCTGACTTCTTAGCTGAGAGAGCAGATTCCCAGGCTTCTACCAAATAAAAAATATTACATTGCTTTTTGCCAGAAGCTCACAATTTGCTAATTTTTATGCTGTCCAACATACCACTTAAATGTACTTATTTATAGGTTAAATTGAGCTGCATGACTTAGAGGGGTAGAAGATATATAAGAGTGTTTCTCATATATGAGTTAACTGAGGGCCTTTATAAAGAAATAAAACCAAAGTTAAATTACAAACTATTAAAAATCAAATTTTTTAAAAGCTTCGTAGAGGTGGAAAGGAATGATACATTTCCTTCCCATCGTAAGGATCTTAGCTACATTCTTCAAACAAAAGACAAGTTAACAAGAAAAAAGCATAATACATTTATTTGATGAAACTTATATATGACACAGGAGCCTTGAGAAATGAAGACCTAAAGACTCAAGGGAAGACTGTGCATTTTTATGCTTGAATTCAATAACAAGTGAACAGCCATGGAGACAATGTGATTAGACAAAAACAAAATAATGTAATAGTACTAGATTGAGCGGGGAAACCCAGCAAGGCCTGTCTGATCGGATTCTTCTTGGCTTCTGTGTGACATTTCTTCTTCCCAAGTATAAGGCCGGACCCTTTCTGGAATGAGGGTATTATGATCTGCTCTCAGACAAGGCAAGTTCATTTCTTTATGGCCAGCTCTTACACAGAAAGGTGAAGGAGGGCTGAAGTAATATTTCTGGGGTTCATGGCTAACTATGGAGGAGAGGAGTTCTAGTTGCTATGATCCACATTAGGGAAGAGGAATTCTAGATTCTATGACTTGCCTTGGGAAAGAAAGAGGAGCAAGGAGAATGAAGGGCAGGAGAAGGTCAGAGTGACTCTGCTTCTGAGTTCTCTCCAACATGTTTTAGTTCACAGCGCTTAGCATGTCCAAGTGCCGAAGTTTATGGTATCATTTTCAGAGCTCCAGCAGCTTCAAACTGAATAAAATTCAAGCTAATATCTTTAATGTAATATGAGTATTCTTTTGCTACAGTGTACTGGAGTTTATGACATAGGCTATTTTGAGTTTGCTATATTTATACTATTATTTAAAGCTAACATTGATTTAAAATTATGAGTCAGGTACTGTTTTACATGACTTGTGTTTATAGAGGTTTTTAAAAATTATTACAACAATCCTATGAAGAAATAAATTTGTTTTCATATTTAGAAAAACTGTAAGGTAAGATGACTTTATTTCTCAAAATCAGGCAGTAAGTGATGGAGTAAGTTTAAAAGTTGGCAGTCTGACAACAGAACTCTCTTCAATAGTACATACACTGTCTCTAAAATAAAATGTTCACAACACTATTCCTCTCCACAACTGAGTACTCAAAAGAATCATATAGGGAAATAGTGTTATTGGCACTTAAAATATAAAATATGATATTTCTAACATGTCTACCCTTTAAGGGTACGTAGCTACAAACTGTGAATTAAACTAAACAATACATCAAAAAGAGAAAGGTATACAATTTTTATTTAATGTTAATATTTAAAAGTTTTATGTGCATAGTCACAGAATAGAAGTCAATATCCAAAGAGGTGATTAAAGTTGTATTACTTATATATAATCTTAGCAGAGGATGACAAATTGAGAAGATGTGATAAGAAAAAGAAAAAAGGGGTCCATGCTTCTATGGGCAGTAAATTGTGGAAGGCAAGAATATGTGGTTGGAAGGTAGGAGCTATCTAGTAAGATTTTGTTTACTTAGATTCATCTTAGGACTCTCTCCATGTGCACGGATAACTGGTGTTCCTTCCTTCCTGGTATGAAAGAGGAAGATATCTTGATATGGCTTGAATCTGTGTCCCCGTGCAAATCTCATGTTTAATTACAATCCCCAATGTTGGAGGTAGGGCACAGTGGGAGGTGATTAGATCACGGAGGCTCAATTCTCACTGATGGATCAGCAACATGCCCCTTGGTACTGTCCTCGCCATAGTCAGTGATCTTCCTGAGATCTGGTCATTTAAAAGTGTGTGGCACCTCCTCCCTCTCTCTCTTTCTCTTGCTCCTGTTCTTGCCAGGAAGACACCTGCTCCTGTCACAAGTAAAATCTCCCTGATGCCTTCCCAGAAGCTGATGCCGCCATGCTTCCTGTACAGCCTGCGAACCCTGAACCAATTAAACCTCTTTTCTTTATCAATTACCCAGTGTCAAATATTTCTTTATAGCAATGTGATGATGGACTAACACATACCTTCACAAGGAAAAGTTATATCCTGCTTTTAGGCACACAGGAGAAGGTGGAGAGCTTTTTCTCAATTGCCTTTAACTTAAATAATTCTTATGCCAAAGCAGCATATTTTTGGAGTGGCATGTTCTTTTGCCCTTCAAATGGAAAAAATGAGTTGCTTAACAATAGTTAAAAATGTCAGAGTCATTCTTAGCCATGTAGAAACCTAAAGAGTCCTAGTTCTTAAGAGTTGTTTCCTGCTCTTCTGAGTATATTACATGCTTGATGCAAGGAGGAAAAGAATAGGTTACTAGATATTATTACTATTTAGGATTATGATTATAACATGAGTAAGACAGGATAAAGAGAGAAAACCATCTGAGCATAATAATATACAACTGAAACATTTAAGTGCACAAAAATTTCTTACTAAAGAGGAGTAATAAAACCCACACCACCAGTCACCATTATAGATCCAATCATCTGGAAGAACAGTTGGTACAGAAAATATACCAACCCACAAGCATTAGTCACAACTAGCTTCACATTGTAGTCAGAATGTGGCTCACGGTATTTGCATTTGTTAGAGGTGGCACAAGTGGTGGTTAGAAAGAGAGCTATTCCAAGCCCTTTGCGAGGAATAGAAGACATTTCCTGGACTGTCACTCTTCAGGTATGATAAGGGAATGTAAAACAAAGGCAATGAATGGTTTTACCTATTTCCAGTTAACTGACTTGTGGGTTTAATCAGTACTCCCTAGACCAATGTCTATGGAACACTGATTCTTTAGAATGCCCAGAAAACTATCTGCCCAACAGTAGAATTGAATACTTCCAACATAAGTAATTTTTTTCTTCCAAAATCTGTTTATGCCATGGTTATTGTGATAGTTACTTTAATTAAGTTTAATGCTGTCAATATTATATAAAGGGTTTTAGATTAAATGTGACATGACTGAGTGATTGGAGAAAATGATAAAATTAAAATTTGTTGCTGAGTCCTTTTAAATATAAGTTCATATTCTAATTCATATAAATCCAAACTGAAAATATAGATGCCCTGTGACTACAGGTTAGATTAAAAAAATATATATCTTGCTGGGCATGTTGGTGTGTGCTTGTACTCCCAGCTACTTGGGAGACCGAGGCAGGAACATTGATTGAGTCCAGGAGTTCTGGGATATAGTACACTATGCTGATCCAACATTCACACTAAGTGCGGCATCACTATGGTGACTTCCTGCGAGCGGGGAACCACCAGGTTGCCAAAGGAGAAGTGAACCTGCCCAGGTCAGAAATAGAGCAGGTAAAAATTCCCGCAGTGATCTGTAGTGGGATTGTGCCTATGAATAGCTACCACACTCCAGCCTGGGCAGCTTATCAATACCCCATCTCTAAAATAAATTTTTTGAATAAATAAATAATTTTTTTAAAGATTGAAATGAAAGCAGTCTTAGGAATACACTGGTATTTTAGCAAATAAATAAATATTGTATGTTTTAGGTTAAATATGTATATTATATCTGTATGTATATATTTAATTTAAAATGTGTAATGTTTATACATTATAAGATAATGTTGGAAAGCATAAATAGGTTAATCATTTCGAGTTACTGTTGTGTCTGTCAACTTAATTTAGTGAAATAAGTGCAGTAAATATACCCATCATGTGACTTGCATGTTTTGAATTTCAAGTAAAAATTCACAAAATGCCCTTCTGCACCAGCTTACAATATTCTTTTTTAAAAATATATATTTATTTACTTATTTATTTATTGAGACAGAGTCTCACTCTGTCACCCAGCTGGAGTGCAGTGGCACAATCTTGTCTAACTGCAACCTCTGCCTCCCAGGTTCAAGCGATTCTTGTGTGTCAGCCTCCACAGTAGCTGGGATTGCAGCCACGCGCCACCATGCCTGGCTAATTTTTGTATTTTTCAGTAGAGATGGTATTTTGCCATGTTGGCCAGGCTAGTCTTGAACTCCTGGCCTCAAGTGATCTGTCCAACTCGGCCTCCCAAAGTTCTGGAATTGCAGATGTGAGCTACCATGCTGTGCCGAGTTTAAAATGTTCTTTGCCCCACAATCACAGTCATCGTAATTAGAGACCACATTCTATCTTTGTTGAGCTGCAGGAGTGTCCAGTCTTTTTGCCTCCCTAGGCTACTTTGGAAGAATTGTCTTGGACAATACTTAAAATACAGCAACGCTAATGATAGCTGATGAGCTAAAATCATTTGCAAAAAAAAACTCATAATGTTTTAAGAAAGTTTATGAATTTGTGTTGGGCCTCATTCAAAGTGGTCCTGGGCCACCTTGCTCACAGGCTGCAGGTTGAACAAGTTTGAGTTACAGTCTACCACAATTTATTCTCATTTATTTTTAGACCTAGAAAGGAAAGACACAGTTATTCGGTTACATAAAATAGAATTTGCGGCCGGGCGTGGTGGCTCACGCCTGTAATCCCAGCACTTTGGGAGGCCGAGGTGGGCAGATCACGAGGTCAGGAGATCGAGACCATCCTGGCTAACACGGTGAAACCCTGTCTCTACTAAAAATACAAAAAAAATTAGCTGGGCATGGTGGCGGGCGCCTGTAGTGCCAGCTACTCGGGAGGCTGAGGCAGGAGAATGGCCTGAACCTGGGAGGTGGAGGTTGTGGTGAGAGGAGATCACGCCACTGCACTCCAGCCTGGGCGACAAAGCGAGACTCCATCTCAAAAAAAAAAGAATTTGCAAAGCAGATTTCTAATAAGTCCACAAATTATTCTTTATTATCTTTTGAAATGAAAGAAAACATGTATTTTTCTCAACAAAATTGAGATATTCGGTATTATTTGGTGTGAGAAGTGAGAATAATAATGTCAGGACACTGAGCTCAGTGTTAGATTTCTCTTTTTAATTTTTATTTTAGATTTGGGGGTATAAACGCAGGTTTGTTATATAGGTAAAGTCATGTCTTGGGGGCTTGTTGTACAGATTATTTTATCACTAAGCCTAGTACCCATGAGTTATTTTTTCTGATCCTCTCTCTCCTTTCATCTTCCACCCTCACGTAGGCCCCAGTGTCTGTTGTTTACGGTTTTGTGTAGCATCAAATATTCTTTTTCAAGTATACACAGGTAACACTTCCATGTGAATTATTCTTTCAAAGTGGAAGATACGTATGGGCTTTGTCATCTGAAAGCACAGGTTCAAATTCTATGCCTTGTCTCTCACTGGCTGCTCATTTCAAAAAAAGTTACATAACCTCTCTAGTTCTTATCATAAAAATGTAATCCATACATCTTAAGGGTTTTTTACTTTGAATGTGCAATAGTATGTTTGAGAGTACCTATTCTGGTATGCAGCAGATATTAACGATTCAAGAAACTTGTTTTTTCTTCCTTTCTCAACCACTTCATCTTGTTCCTTCTATGTAAAATTGCATTACAAATTATAGTTTTTATTTTTCAAGCCTAACATGTTATTATTGGTGTCATGGTTTATTTTTTTCTTTTGTCTCTTTTATCTCATTTAAAAAGCTCAGACTATAGTTTTAAAAAGAAGTTATCTGTTTCAATATTTTTTTTTCTCTGTCAAAGGAGTGGGGTACTAGTATCCACATCAGAATACAAGACCAAGAGATAAGACTCAACTTGGAAAATAAAATCTTCTACCTATCAGGTTTCCAAGTGAGAATCTAATATTTTTATTATAACCTGCAAGGGATTGTTTAGAAAACATTCCCCTTTGAATGCCTTTCAATAGTTACCAAATATAAAAAAAATGTATATTTAAAAATATATATTTTATTTTCTATATATATATATACACACACACACAAACACACATATACATATACTTCTAACACATACAGGGTTCAAATGTTTTTAAAGGTCGTTTTCATGCTAGATGTTTTCAGTGTTATATTATTCTTATTATCATATTTTTCATTTGGTATGTTTAAAGTATAGAAAACAATTTTATTGTGATTTTTAAAAACTCAGACACTTGGTAGAGAGCTCGTATTTGGTCAGTTCCCAGGATTTGTTATTCCATATCAATTTTTAATACCTTCACCTCCTAAACAATGTAGCTCTCTTATACATTTTACTCAGTCGAAGTTCTCCCCTACTGTACAATTATAGAATGACAAAATAAAATGAAATTTTAATGAGTTGAGGTTACCAAAATATATATAAATATTAATGACCAAATATTGAAACAAAGTTTTTACTGAACATGGTAAGTTTACCTCCTCTTAAGTGATCCTATGGTACCCGTGATAGCAAGAGGTAGCAAAGGGATTTCAAAAAAATTAAACAGATAACTGAGAACAGACTGCGTTTCCATAGATACTGTGATTAATTACTGGGTATATTTCACTGTTCTACTTCTCTAAATGTAGTCGTTGTTTATAAATTGGTACCAGCAGAGTGGGGCATTGCTGAAAAGATACCCAAAAATGTGGAAGTGATTTTGGAACTGGGTAACAGGCAGAGGTTGAAACAATTTGGAGGGTTCAGAAGAAGACAGGAAAATGTGGGAAAGTTTGCAACTTCCTGGAGACTTGTTGAATGCTTCGGCCCAAATTGCCAATAGTGATATGGACAATAATGTCCAGGCTGAGGTGGTCTCAGATGGAGATGAGGAACTTGTTGGAAACTGGAGCAAAGGTGACTCTTGTTATATTTTAGCAAAGAGACTGGCACCATTTTGCCTCTGCCCTAGAGATTTTTGGAACTTTAAACTTCAGAGAGATGATTTAGTTTATCTGACAGAAGAAATTTCTAAGCAGCAAAGCATTCAAGAGTTGACTTGGGTGCTGTTGTAAGCATTCAGTTTTAACAGGGAAGCAGAGCAAAAAAGTTTGAAAAATTTGCAGCCTGACAAATTGAGAGAAAAGAAAACCCCATTTTCTGAGGAGAAATTCAAGCTGGCTGCAGAAATTTGCATAAGTAATGAGGAGTCAAATGATAACCCCCAAGACAATGGGGAATATGTCTCCAGGGCATGTCAGAGGTCTTTATGGCAGATGTTCCCATCACAATCCCAGAGACCTAGGAGGAATAAGTGGTTTCATGGGCCAGGCCTAGGTCCTCAAGCTGTGTGCAGCCTTGGGACTTGCTGCCCTGTGTCCAGGCTGCTCCAGTCATGGCCGAAAAAGGCCAATGCAGAGCTCAGGGTGTGACTTCAGATGGTGCAAGACCCAAGTCTTGGCAGCTTCCACATGGTGTTGAGCCTGCAGTTGCACAGAAGTCAAGAATTGAGGTTTGAGAACCTCCACCTAGATTTCCGAAGATGTGCCTGGATGTCCAGGCAGAAGTTTATTGCAGGGTCAGGGCTCTCATGGAGAACCTCTGCTAGGGCAGTACAGAAGGGAAATGTGGGGTTGGAGCCCCCACACAGAGTGCCTACTGAGGCACTGCCTAATGGAGCTGTGAGAAAAGGGCCGTTGTCCTCCAGACCCCAGAATGGTAGATTTACTGACAGCTTGAATCGTGCACCTGGAAGAGCCACAGACACTCAATGACAGCCTGTGAAAGCAGTTGGGAGGGAGGCTGTATCCTGCAAAGCCACAGGGGTGGTGCTACCCAAGACCATGAGAACCCACCTTTTGTATCAGTGTGACCTGGATGTGAGAACCTGGAGTCAAAGGAGATCATTTTGGAGTTTCAAGATTTGACTGCCCCACTGGATTTCAGACTTGCATGGGCCCAGTAGCCCATTTGTTTTGGTCAATTTCTCCCATTTGGAATGGTTGTATCTACCCAATGTCTGTATCCACATTGTATCTAGGAAATAAGTAGCTTGCTTTTGATTTTACAGGCTCATAGGTGGAAGGGACTTGCCTTGTTTCAGATGAGACTTTGGACTGTGGACTTTTGAGTTAATGCTGGAATGAATTAAGACTTTGGGGGACTGTTGGGAAGGCATGATTGATTTTGAAATGTGAGGACATGATATTTGGCAGAGGCTGGGATGGAATGATATGGTTTGGTTCTGTGTCCCCACCCAGATCTCATCTTGAACTGTACTCTCATAATTCCCATGTGTTGTGGGAAGGAACTGCTAGGAGATAATTGAATCAGGGGGACTGTTTCCCATAATTCTTGTGATAGTGAATAAGTCTCACTAGATCTGATTGTTTTATCAGGGGTTTCTGCTTTTGCATCTTCCTCATTCTCTCTGCCTGCTGCCATCCAGGTAAGATGTGACTTACTCCTCCTTGCCTTCCACCATGATTGTGAGGCTTCCCCAGCCATGTGGAACTGTAAATCCAATTAAACCTTTTTTTTCTTTGTAAATTGCCCAGTCTCAGATATGTCTTTATCAGCAGCATGAAAATGGACTAATACAGTTTCTATCATATTGCTTCATAGATATAAAGGCATATTCTTATAGATTGGTAAAAGAAAACTACATAAGTTAGCATATCATGACCTGAATGAATGTAGGCAAGATCACAAGAAATTTTAAACAGTGTTTGAAATTAAAAGAACAGAAACAACAACAAAACAAAAAACAAACAAACAAAAAAACCATAGACTTATGCTTCCAGAAAGGTACTTCTGGAAATAGATGTACTTTTAAATGTCCTTCTCCACAATCCTCTTGCTAAGGCCAACTAAAATCCCTGGACATAATACATAAAACAAACATGTGAGCCCCTGAAAGGTGAAGAGAAGAAGGCAGACCAGCAAGAAACTCTGGAGACACAGTAGTGCTTTTACTGGGTTTTCATTTAGCTTCATATATCCTAGAGTTGGAACCAAAGAAGGTTGGAATCCAGAAACACAACAGCAGACAAAATAATTCCTCAACAAAGACTAATCTCACTAGCCAAGTAACTGATCTCTCTTCCCAAGTAAAAGACAGCCTAGAGAGATAGAAATTGCATGAGTCAATTTTCATATACTGTATAGAACTGCCTGAGACTGGGTAATTTATAAAGGAAAGAGGTTTAATTGACTCACAGTTCAGCATGGCTGGGAAGGCCACAGGAAACTTACAGTTTTGGTGGAAGTTGAAGAGGAAGCAAGGCACCTTCTTCACAAGGTGGCGAGAGGGAGAATTAACGCAGGAGGAAGTACGAAACACTAATAAAACCATCAGATCTCATGAGAACTCACTCACTATCATGAGAACAGCATGGAGGAAACCACTCAAATTATTTAATTACCTCCACCTGGTCTCTCCCTTCACACATAGGGATTATGGAGATTACAGTTCAAGATGAGATTTTGGAGGACTCAGCCAAACCATATCAGAAATCATTTAGATAATTAGCACTCTACTCCTGCCAAACATCAAAGAAAAATATTGTGGCCCAACCCCACCCATGCCAAAACACACTGAACAAGTTTCCATGCCCACAAGGCTACAATGAGGTTTCTAATCACAGCACCTGGTTGATGTCCAAGGAAGAAGCCTACGTTTTCATCCATACTGGGGCATAATAACCCCCTCCTCATGGTCTCAGTGGAAACCACTGGTGCAGCCTGGACTTCCACCACCACCTGGTGGTAAAAAGAATAGTACCAAAATTGGCCACCTGGAAAGTCAAAATTTCCAAAATGTTCCTCTGGCTGTGAGATAATTCCCCTTCTCTGTTGTGTTCATTAAAGCCACTTGGAAAGAAATAACGAAGCAGCACTACGCATCCTAGCCAGGAAGGCATCAAAAAGGCTTATTGTAGAGCCAGAACTCCCAACCTAGCTCAAATATAAAGAGCTCTCACCTTCATCAGGTGTAAATGGAGGCCTAGTGAGAAATCTGGACTTCTATCCTCATCTGAAAATAATTAGGCAATTCCCTCCATCACATCTAAGTGAGACTGCAGTGGGGACAGAGAGAGCCGACTAAAATAGGAGTAGAATGCAGTCTTATAACTTAATATCCATAATGTCTAGGTTTTAATTTTTAATAAATTACTCCTCCTAACAAGAATCAGGAAAACCTCAAACTGGATGAGAAAAAATAGTTAATCAACAGATGTCAACACAGATATGAGATGTTAGAATTATTTAACAAATATTTTACCACTGCCATTATAAAAATACTTCAACATGCAATTACTAACACCTTTGAACAAATGGAAAAAAAATCAGCAAAGACATAGAAGATATGAGTAAGAAACAAAGGAAAATTTTTGAACTTAAAAATTCAATAATTGAAAACTCAACAGAAGGGCTTAGCAGCAGGGTAGAGAGAACAGAATCCAAAACCCAGTAAATACTGAAAAAATAAAGTAGGAAGAGCCTCTGGCACTTTTGGGACTACAAAAAAAAAAAAAAGGTCTAACATTCACATCACTGGAATCCTAAAAGGACAGGAGAAAAGAGGCAGAACAAAAATGTACTGAAAAATGGATGAAAACTTCCCAAATTTTGCAAAAGACATAAAACTTCAGATTTAAGAAGCTAAATGAACGCAAAACAGGATAATCTTAAATAAGTCCGTGACAAGTTATATCATGTTCAAACTTCTGTAAACTAAAGAAAAAAAATAAATCTTGAAATCTATAGAGAGAAATGGCACCTTACCTGTGAGAGCAAATAATTTGAAGGACAGTGAATTTCTTATCAGAAATGATGGAGGCCAAAAGAAAATGTCATAGTCTTTTAAGTCCTGAAAGGAAAACAAAAACAAAAAGAAAAATAAAACACAACAATCATGTACATCCACAATTCTATATCTACCAACAATATTCTTCAGGAGCAAAAGGGAAATCAAGATATTCTTAGATTAAGGAAAAGTCCCTTTCCTTATGAATTGTGGCAAAGTTCCTTTTGCCATATAACTTAACATATTCTTAGATCTTAAAAAAATAGCTAAAGGAGAAAGTCTCTAAACAAAAAATTATATAAGGAGAGATCTTGTAACATTAGAAAGGATGGAAGAACATAGTAGGCAAATAAAATTGAGTTTTATTCTTTTTGAGTTTTCTAAATTATATTTGACATTTGAAGTCAAAATTATAACACTGACTGATAATATTCAAAATGTAAATACAGGAAATATTTAAAACAGTTTTAAACAGGAGGATAAGTAAGATTTCTAGATGTCACCAAAACATGTAAAATGATGTCACTATTAGAAAAACTATATAAACATAATGCAATACCTTGGTCAACCATTAAAATAAGTTATAAAAACTTATATATAACTTTATAACTTATTTATAACTTATTTTGAAACATTTTAAAAACATTTTAAAACATTATAGATAGAACCTAGAACCTCTAGAATAGTGGCAGGAGGAGTTCCATAGACCCTGTACTCAGAAAAACAATCACAATTGGTGAATATCATTTTTAAAAAATATATATTTTTTAAAAATTAAAATCTATAAAATTGAGTGCACACAATAAATAAAGAATCACTTATTTTTTAGAAAAACTATTAAATTATATAAAGAACAGCAAAAGCTGGGCACAGTGGCTCATGCCTCTAATCCCATTGTTTTGGGAGGTTGAAGCAGAAGGATTATTTGAAGCCAGAAGTTTAAGAGCAGCCTGGGCAGCATAACAAGACCACATCCAAACAAATAAAAAGGTACAGATATGGTGGTGCACGCTTGGTAGTAGTTTAATCTACTTAGAAGACTGAGGTGGGAGGATTGCTTGAGCCCAGGATTTTGAGGCTACAGTGAGCTATGATCATGCCGTTGCACTTCAGCCTGAGCAACAGAGATCCTGTCTCCAAAAAACAAACATACGGCTGGGTGCAATGGCTCACGTCTATAATCCCAGCACTGTGGGTGGCCGAGGTGGGTGGATCACAAGATCAGGAGCTCGAGACCAGCCTGGCTAATATGGTGAAACCCCGTCTCTACTAAAAATACAAAAATTAGCCAGGCGTGGTGTTGGGTGCCTGTAGTCCCAGCTACTCGGGAGGCTGAGGCAGGAGAATTGCTTGAACCCAGGAGGTGGAGGTTGCAGTGAGCGGAGATCACGCCACTGCACTCTGGCCTGGGTGACA
This sequence comes from Pongo pygmaeus, assembly GCF_028885625.2. Lineage (NCBI taxonomy): Eukaryota > Metazoa > Chordata > Mammalia > Primates > Hominidae > Pongo > Pongo pygmaeus. Next base: position 105,605,369 of record NC_072377.2, read on the forward strand.
GACGGAGTCTCTCTCTCTCTCTCTCTCTCTGTATATATATAAAAAATTTCTAAGTATTTTTTTCTATTTGATGCCATTAAAAATGAAACTGATTTTTAAATTTTATTTTCAGATTTGTATTGCTAAGATACAGAAATTATGAATTTTAAATATTGATCTTTCATATATATATATACACACGCACGCATATATATATTATATATATAGCAAAAGTCCTTGACATGTGTGTAGAGACTCATTCTTTTCTACCTCTCTAGCTCTACATAATAAATATTTTAAGCCACATAGGTAGAATGCAGAAGGCATGGTTCCGTCTTTCACCTGCTACCAGGTTTGGGCTATAGTTTCTTACCAGGAAAGGCTGGTCATTAGCATTTGCCCTCTACCACCAGCCCCTGTCACATACACCAGCTCTGTTTTGCAGAAGTTTTATTCCAGGTAAGAAAGCTAAGAGTACCAGGCCTCTATTTCTTCCTTTGAGTATCCTCTCATTGGGTGGAATATAGATCCTATGTTCAGCCAGTAAGAAACACTGGACCCCATTTTCATGGTCCTCAATTGTTCAGAGGTGAAACTGGTAAGCAGAAGGAGACAAGATGAGAACACCAGTTGTCACCACCACACCCAGTGCCCTATTCTGAAAGCAAAAGTGTTATAGTAAGAGGATGCTCTCTACCTAAGATCAATAAGAGGAAAATAATATTTACTCTTGCCACCTTTTAAAAACAATGTCATAGAAAATCTAGTGAGGACAATAAAGCAAGTACTAAAATGCACTGAGAATAAAAAGAAAGAAATACAAATATCTATCTTGCAGATGAAATAATTATGTATAGTGAAAATCTTCAGGAATCCACTATACTAATATAAAAAATAATAAATTCAATAAAGTTTCTGAATGAAAGATCAATATTTGAAATTCATAAATTTCTATGTCTTAGCAATACAAATCTGAAAATAAAATTTAAAAATCAGTTTCATTTTTAGTAGCATCAAATAGAAAAAAAAACACTTAGAAATAAATTTAACAAATAAGTGAAAGAATTGTAATCTGAAAGCAACAAAATATTGTTGAGATAATTTAAAACCTACATAAACAAAAAGATATTCCATACATATTGATTGGAAGATTTAATATGGTTAAGAGAGCAATATCTCCAAAATTGATTGACAAATTCAACAATATCTCTATAAAATTCCCAGCTACTTTTGTGAACAAATTGTAAGATGATGCAAAAGTAATATATAAATGTGAATAATCCATAGTATTCAAAAAATTATGATAAAGATGTGATATCACCAAGATGACAGAGTAGGAGATATCAGCTTTCATCCCTTCACAAACAAAAAAATAGAAATAAAAAAGAGACAGTTATTTACAAATCAAAATAGGCCAGAGAGGGCTCAAGGGCCCATTAGAAAATCTGCAGCAACACAGTGGAACAAAAAAAAAAAAAAAGAAAAGATGGAGAATATCCACATAGAAAGGATCTCTAGTGATATTGACATATGTAAGACACCAGATGATGACTAAGTGGGAATAAGAAAGATGGAAGCTATTGGTATCAGCCACGTGATGGGAGCCGCCATGTGATGGGAGCCTCCATGCTCCCTAGCAACCTGCTACACAGAAGACACTGGCATCTCTTGTCACTGAGGTAACCAACAGCTAATCCTGCCAGGAAATCCTAGAGAAGAAAACATGGCTGCACACCCCTATTCCCCAAAGAAACATCTGCCTGGGAAAGGAGCCACTACCTAGCCCAACTTTTAATGTACCCCAACCCTGTATACATGGCTGCTCTCTGAGTCTCCAAAGTACAGACCCATGCTCAGTGGCAATACTGGACGGATCCATGTTTCAGACATCAGAGCCAATAGCAGAGCAAGCTAGTTTTCATTCTGGGCCATGGAGCCAAGCACTTGCTATGGGCACCAGCTCTGCTGCTATGGAGAGCTAGGCACCATATGCCCATGCTCTGGGGCACCAGCTCTACTGCTATGGAGGGCTGGAACCTGCCCTAATCCCAGAGTCACTCTACCCTGTGCATTCCTGTGCTCTCATGCTTGGTTTCTCAGATAATTCACAAGAATCTGCACCTTGCATACTGTTACCAAAATGGAGGCAGAGGGTGCCTTCATCATGGGCACCAGTTCCCCAAATCTCAGAGCTATAGTCCCTCTGTGTGTGCCCATGCTTCAGGCCTTAGCACCATGGTCACTCCATAAACACCACTCATGAAATACCAGTGCCACAACCACTGCAAGCAAGCCTATAAGCCATACCCAGTGCCAATAAAAATTTCTTCACCCACAATTTTTCCAATTGGAGATAGAGATATTGGGAAGATCTTTGCCAACAAAGAACCAGTGACCCTTGCCGCCATTGTAGATATCCACAGCACTGAACACTGAAGATGCCTATAATCTTCATCAACATGGACCTCAGCTTACAAAGCCACACTGATAATACAAACCTGGCACTATTACTGGTTCTAGAATCACTATGCCCCAATAAGCAAGCAACCGTGCACTCCTTAAAGTCTTTTCACAATGAACCTAGCCCATAAAGTCTGCAAGAGGTGACTACTCTGCCAAATACATAAATATAAATGTAAGGCAATAAGCAACATTTGAAAAGAGGACATATAATGCCACCAAAAGTACAAAATAATCTCTCCATAGCTGACAGCAAAGAAATGGAGACATACAAATTTCCTGTCAAAGAATTAAAAATAATTGTTTTAGGGAAGCTCAGTGAAACTGAAGAAAATACAGAGAATTTCAATGAATTCAGGATATCAATCAATGCCTGAAGTGAAAAATTTACCAGAGAGATTGGAAATTTTTTTTTAATATTTCAGTTGAAAAATATAATGAATGAAATGAAAAATACAGTAGAGAACATCAACAGCAGAATTGATCAATCTTTCAACTTGAGGATAGGTTATTTGAAAATACATAGTAAGAAGAGAAAAAAGAAATAAGAATAAAAAGGAATAAAGGAAGCTCACAGGATTTACAGAACAGTATCAAAAGAGCAAATATTTGAGTTGCAGAAAGTCAAAAAGGAGAAGAGACAATGGAATAGCAAATTTATTTAAAGAATTTAAAAGCAGAATCCTTTTCAAATCCGGGAAAAGATCTAAGTGTCCACATACATGAAGGTTAAAGGTCTGTAACCAAATTCAACCAAAACAAGACTACATTGCTATAATCAGACTTTCAAAAATAAAATATAAAGTAAAGATCCTGAAAGCAGCAATAAAATAGAAGTAAATCATAAAGACGGGAATTTCAGAAGGCTATCATAAGATTTCTCATCAGAAAGCTTATAGGCCAAGAGACAGTGTGATGATATATTCAACATGCCAAAAAACAAACTACCAATGAATGAATAATTTTGTAACCAGAAAAGCTGTCCCTCAGAAATTAAAGATAGATGAAACAAAAGCTGAAGGAGTTCATTACCACCAGACTTGTCTTCCAACAAATACTAACAGAAATTATTCAAGCTAAAAGAAAAGGTTGCTAATTGGTAATAGAAAAACATTTGAAAGTATAAAACTTACTGGTAAAAGAAAATACACTATCAAATTTAGAACACTCTAATACTGTAATGGTGACATGAAAACTATTTATCTCTTTAGTATAAAGGTTAAAAGACAAATCTATTAACAATCATAAATTGTAATTTTCCCAATACAAAGAAAAGATAAATGTTTGAGGGGAGGGATATACTGATTACCCATCCACCATGTGAGGACATGGCAACAAGGAGCCATCTATAAGGTAGAGAATAAAACCCTACTGGAAACAAATTTCTGCTATGCCTTCACCTTGGACTTCCCAGCTACCATAACTATGAGAAATAAATGTCTGTTTTTTTATAAAATACCCAGCCTAAGATATTTTCTTATACTAGCGCAAAAGGACTAAGAAGGGAATGTAAAGCAAAAATGCATCATGTTTATTATGCAATCAAAATTAAGTTGTTATCAGCTTAAAATAACCTGTTAGAAGATATTTTATCCAAGCCACATGGTCACCACAAAACCCAAACCTACAGTAAATACACAAAAGATAAACAGTAAGGAATCAGTGAATTCTACTAGAGAAAATAATCTAATCACAAAGAAAACCATCGAGAGGGAAAGAAGGAAACAAAGGTCCTACACAACAACCAGAAAACAATTAACAAAGTAGCAATTGTAAGTCCTTACCTATCAAATATTACCTTGAATGTTAATGGATTAAAATTTCCAATTAAAAAACAGTGGCTGAATAAATGGAAAAAATAAAGGTAAAACAAAGAAAGCAAAACAAAACAAAAGAAGAGACTCGCTTGCTGCCTACAAGAGACTCACTTCACCTTCAAGGACACACAAAGACTGAAGTGAAAGAATGCAAAATGATATTCGATGCAAATTAAAATAAAAAAGAACATGACTAGCTACAGTTCGACAAAATGGACTTTAGGCCAACAACTGTACTAAGGGAAAAAAGAGGCCATTATATAATGATAATGAAATAAATTCTTGAAAACTATACAACAAATGTAAATATATATGCACTCAATATTGGAGGAGCTAAATATATAAAGCAGATATTAATAGAACTGAAGAAAAAGATAGACTGTGATAAAATAGTAGTGTGGGGTTTCAAAACTTAACTTCCAATAGTGGACAGATGATCCAGAGAAAAAATTAATATGCAAAGATTTGAATTGAACTGCACTCTAGGCAAAATGGGCTTAATAGAAATATACAGAACATATCATCCAATAGCAGCATTCTTCTCAAGAATTCTTCTCAAGCACACATTCTTCTCAACACACATTCTTCTCAAGCACACATGGAACGATCTCTGTGGCAGATCATATGTTAGGCCACAAAATATCTTTTAACAAATTGAAGAAGACTAATAGCATATTAAGTATTTTTTGATAACTGATATGAAACTAGAAATCAATAATAGAAGAAAATTTGAAAAAGTCACAAACATGGAAATTAAACATGCTTCTAAAGAACCAATAGGTCAAATAGGAAATTAAAGGGAAATTTTAAAATACCTCAAGACAAATGAAAATGGAAACATAGCATAGCAAAATTTACAGAATGCTGCAAAAGCAGTCTTAAGATGGAACTTTACAACAATAAATGTCTACATAAAAAAGTCCCAAATAAAATCCTAATATTATCCCTCAAGAAACCAGAAACTAGAAAAAATACTACAGTAAGCCAAAAGTTAATAGAAGAAAGGGAATAATAAAGATCAGAACACTGATAAATAAGAGAGAACAGAAAAACAATGGAGAGGATTAAGAAAATGAAAAGTTGGGTTTTTTCCTGAAAAGATAAATAAAATCCACCTAACTTTAGCTAGATTAAGAAAATAAAAGAACAGAAAGGAAAGAGGACACATTACAACTAATATAACAGAAATAAAAGAATAAGAGACTACTATGAATAATTATATGCCAATGAATTGGATAATCTGTAATAAATAGTTAAATTTTTAAACACATACAATCTAACAAGACTAAGTCAAGAAAACATAAAAAATCTGAACAGACCAATAACAAGTAAAGACATTGAAGAACTCATCAAACATCTCCAAGCAAAGAAAATCATAGTACTAGACAGCTTCACTGCTGAATTCTACCAAACATCTAAAATGAATTAAAGACAATTATTTTCACTCTTCCAAAAAAGTTAGAGGAAAGAACATTTCCAAATTCATGTTACGAAGTGAGCATTACTCTAGTATCAAAACCATAAAAAGATGCTACAAGAAAAGTATAGGCAAATATTCCCAATGAACAAAAATGCAAAAATCCTCAACAACAACAACAAAATTAGCAAACTGAATTCAGCAGCTTAGTAAAAAAATCATACATAATGATCAAGTGGAACTTATCCCTGTGATAGAGGATTTTTTATCATACACAAATCAATAAAATATGATATGCCATATTAACAGAATCAAAGATAAACATCATGAAAATCTCAATATATGCAGAAAATTCATTATTTTATGAAAAAAACTCTCAACCAATTAGAATTAGAAGGAATAGACTTAATTATTATAAAGTCTATATACAACAATCCCATCGCTAACCATATTCATCAGTGAAAAATAAAATTTTTTCTTTAAGATCAACATGATAAAGATGCCTACTCACCACTTCTATTCATCATAGTATTGGAATTGCTAGTCAGAGTAATTAAGCAAAAGGAAGAGAAAAAGGCATCTAAATTAGAAAAACAAAAGAAGTTAAATTGTATCTATTTGGCAGAGGTCAAAATCTTATATATAGAAAACCCTAAAGACTACCAAAACTCATTATAACTAATAGACAAATTCAGTAAATTTGCAGAATACAAAATCAAGAGAAAAATCAGTAAGCTTTCTATAAACTAACAATGAAGTGTCCAAAAATTCAAGAAAATAATCCATTCTCAAAATGTACAAAACTATAAAATACTTAGAAATATACTCACTTAAGGGAGCGAAACACATATACACTGAAAACAATAAAACATTGATGAAAGAAATTGAAGACACAAATAAATGGAAAGGTATTCCATGTTCATAGGTAAGAAGAATTTGTGTTGTTAAAAGGCCCATACCACCCAAGACAATTCGAGGTTCAGTGCAGTTCTTATCAAAATTCCAATGACATTTTTCACTGAAACTGAAAAAAAAAATCTGAAATTCATGTGGAACCACAAAAAGCCCAGAATAGATAAAGCAATCTTGTGCCAAAGGAACAAGGCTAGGGGTACCATATTACATGATTTGAAGATCTAGTATGAAACTATAGTAATCAAAACCTAGTACTAGCATAAAAATGGACATTAAGACCAATAAAACAGAATAGAGGTCCAGAAATAAATCCATGCATTTATGGTCCATAATTTTTGACAGAGATGCCAAGAACATACAAGAGGGAAAGGAAAATCTCTTTAATAGAGAGTGCTGGAAAAACTGGATATCCACATGTAGAATGAAATTAGATGCTAATATCAGACTATATGCAAAAATCAACTCCAAATGAATTAAAACCTTAAACATAAAACTTGAAACTGTGAAATTACTGAAAGAAAACATAGGGGAAGAGCTCCATGACATTGTACTGGGCAATAAGTTTTGTTTTTGGAGAGGAACCCAAAAGCACAGGCAACACAATAAAAAATAAACAAATAGGATTACATCCAGCTTAAAAGGTTCTGCATAGCAGAGGAAACAGCCAACAGAATGAAGAGACAATATATGGAATAGGATAATGTATTTGCAAACCATACATCTGATAATGGGTTAATATGAAAATACATAAAGATTTCAAACAAGTCAATAGTTAGAAAACAAGTAACCCAATTAAAAAATGGTCAAAAAACTGTATAGACATTTCTCAAAAGAAGACATGCAAATTGTCAACAAGTATGTGACAAAAGGGAAATGCACACCAAAACCACAATGAGGCATTTTCTCATACATATTAGAATTTCTATTTTCAAAAAGAAAAATGACAACAAGTGTGGAAAAAATGTTTAGAAAGGGTAACATTTGTACACTGTTGGAGGGAAAATAAATTAGTATAGCCATTATACTACATATTGAAAAACAGTACGTAGGTTCTTCAGAAAATTAAAAATAGAATTATCATATGATCCAGCAATCCTACTACTGAGTACATATTCAAAGGAAATGAATTGCATATATCAAAGAGACATCTGCACTTGTGAAACATGCAGATGTTCATTGCAGCATTATTCATAATAGCCAAACATGGAATCAACTTCAGTCTCCAGCAATGGATAATGAGAAAGTGAAAATGTTATATATATAAACTGGAAAACTATTCAGTCTGATAAAAAGGAAGAAATTTTTTCATTTGTAACAACGTGGATGAACCTGGAGAAAATTATGCTAAGCAAAATAATCAGGCACAGAAAGACAAATACTACATGATCTCATTTACAGAGAGAGCATAAAAAAGTCAGACTCACAGGACCAGAGAGTAAGATTGAATTACTAGAGTCTAGCTTGTGGGGAAAATAAGTAGATGTTGGTTAAAGGACACAAAATTTCTGTTAGGCAGGAAGAATAAGTTCAGGAGATGTATTATACATAATAGTGACTACAGTTAAGAATGATATACTGTACATTTGAAAACTGCTTACAGAGTAGATCCTATTTTATTATTATTTATTTACTTATTTATTTAGAGACAGGGCCTCACTTGGTCACCCAGGCTGGAGCACAGTGGCATTATCACAGCTTACTGCAGCCTTGACCTCCTGGGTTCAAGTGATCCTCTCACTTCAGCCTACTGAGTAGCTGGGACTGCAAGCACATGCCACCACACCCAGCTAATTTAAAAAAAATTTTTTTTGTACAGATAGGGTCTTGCTATGCTGCCCAGGCTGGTCTCAAACTCCTGGGCTCAAGCAATCCTCCTGCCTCAACCTCCGAAAGTGCTGGAATTACAGACATAAGCCACCATGCTCTGCCTGGAGTAGATTTTAAATGTTCTCACCACATACAGAAATAAGTACCTAATGATAGGTAATACATATGTTAAATGTCTTGATTTAGCCATTTCATATTGATGTATATTTTAAAACATCATCTTGTACATGATAAATATATATAACTTTTACCTATAAAAAAAGCAAAAAAAATATAAAGATCTAAATTTCTAGATTCATACTTTCTGTTTTCAAAACTTAACCCAAGTCTCCTGCAATCAATACAGTGTGATATTGGCAATAGGATAGATATAAAGATTAACAGGATAAACATTCAAGGTTTATAAATAAACCCTTGCATTTATGTTCAATTGACTTTTTATAAATAATACCAGAACAATTGGATATCCATATGCAAAATAATACAGTGTCACTTTCCTCACTCTCTAAATAAACATTGATTCTAAATAAATCTAAATCTAAATACCAAAGCAAAATCTATGAAAATTTAAAATAAATACAATATCTCTGTGACATGTCAAGCAAACTCCTCCTAGATATCAAATCCAAACCACAAGTAGCAAAAAATGAAAATAGATAAATTGGGCTTAACTGAAATTAAAAACTTTTGTGCTACAAACAATACCATCAACAATTTGAAAATACGATTCACAGAATTTGCAATTCATGTAAGAGATTTATTTCCAGAATATATAAAGATACTTACACTAAATTTTAATTCAAATAACACAATTACAAAATGAACAAGGGATCTTCATAGAATTCTTTACAAGTATACATATATTATATATATTATATATATATTATATATATTATATATATTATATATATTATATATAATATATTATATATTATATATAATATATTATATATATATATACTTGATATATATATATATATCCAGTAAACACCTATAAAGGTGCTGAACACTATTACTCATTAGGGAAATGCAAATCAAAACCACCATTAGATGCAATGCTGGTTCAGTATTCAAAATCAGTTAATGCAATTCATCATATAAATGATTAAAAAAACCCATATGATCATAAAAAAAGGTTCAGAAAAACCATTTGACAAAATTCAACACTGAGTCTTGACAAAATTTTTCAAAAATAGAAACAGAGGGGTCTAATAAAGGAAATCCACCAAAAAGAAAAAAAACCCTATAGCTAACACATTTTGTTTAGCAAGGCTGATTGCTTTCTCCTAAGGTTGGAAAAAAAGCAGTCTGTTCTCACAATTTTATTCAATATAGTATTGGAATTTCTAACCAGTGAAATACAGAGAGAAAAGGTAATAAATACCATATACATCAGAAGGAAATGTAACTATCCCTTCTTGCATATGGCATGATAGTCTACATTAAAAAAAAAAAAGAATCAAACAAAACATCCTAAAAGTAATAAGTGAGCTCAGGAAGTTTGAAAGATAAGAAAGAATACAAAAACTCAATTCTATTTCTTTCTACTAACAATGAACAAGTAAGGAATAAAATTTAAAATACAATACCATTTATAATTGCACAGAAGATGGAATATTTAAGTTTAAATCTAAAAAAGAAGATTCATGGTTTGTATGCTGAAAACTATAAAATAAGTCAAGAAAAATTTTTAATGGAGATCGATAAAATGGACTGCAAATCTCAACATAAATAATTCAATTCTCCCCCTATTGATATATAGACTAAGCAAGATTCCCAACTCAACAAAAATATTTGCAAATATAGAAAATATTGTTCTAAAAATTGTATGAAAAAAGAATAGAGCTAAAAAAGCTAAAATAGTGTTTTTACAAATGAAGAATAATGTGGAAAAATAATTCTAGATGTCAAGATTTAGCATATAGCCATAGTGGTTTCAAGATTTAACATATAGCCATATTAGTCAAGTCTGTGTGGTACTGGCAGAGGAATAAATATATAGAACAATACAGGAACTAGATAACCAAGAAACAGACCCACACAAATAATGTGGAACTGATACTTCGCAAAGTTGACAAAGCAATGCGGTGGAAAAAATATAGCTTTTTCAAAAATGGTGCTGGAGCAATTAGACATCCATAATAAATTAAAAAAATAAAAATAAAAGTTAACCTCGACTTAAGTCTCACACTATGAAATTTAACTCAGAATAGATCATGGACTTAAATGTAGAAAGTAAAGGAATACTTGTTTAAATAAATTACACATAGAAGAAAATGTTTAGTATCCATGATTAAACAACCAAAAACATGATTCATAAAAGGAAAACTGATAAATTGGACTTCATAAAAAATATTAAAAAATGCTCTCTGAAATACCTTGTTATGATGAATAGAAGGAAAACTACACACTGGGAAAAAATTTTTGCAGTTGTATTGCCAAAGAGCTAGTATCTGAAATAGATCAAGAACTTTCAAAACTCAACAATATAAAACAAACAAACAAGCAAACAATCCAATTGGAAAATCACCAAAAGACATGAGCAGATATTTCACTGAAGATGTACAGATGGCAAACAAGCACATAAAAAAATGTTCAACATCATTAGTCAAAAGGTAAATAGAAATTAAAACCACAATAAGATATCACTAACCACCTATCAGAATGACCAAATAGATAGACAGATAGATTGATGATAGACAGATAATTCATAGATAGATAGATGTAGATATAGTGATAACATCTGTAATACTATGATATAATAATAGACATGTATTTGTTCTTTATCCCTAGTTCCTGGCACACAGCTCCTGAAATCCTTGGAATTTCTGAGTAATAGGTTTAAGTAAAACATATTTTGCTATTCACAGTAAGCCCCTTTCAGATATTCTTGAGCTTATGCAAATGAAGTGACTCTTGATGGGCCTCTAGGTAGCTTCAGGATGAGGCCTGTTGCCAGAGGAAGCAACCACGTGGTCCAGAGTTGGAATTTTCAGCCCCATTCATCTAACATCTGGGGAGGGATGAGGGACTGGAGATTGAACTAATCACCAATAGTAAATGATTCAATCACTAATGTCTACATAAAAGAATCTTCATTAAAACTCTAATTTTTTATTATGTTCTTTATAATAAGCCACTAAACATGAATAAATGTTTTCGTGAGTTTTGCAAGCCATTCTAGGAAATTATCAAGCCTGTCGAAGGGATTTTGTGACTACCCAAATATATGCTTGGTTGGTCAGAAGTATGGATGGACCAGGCTTGCAATTGGAATGTTTACTGAGGGTAATCTTGTGGAGCTGAGTCCTTAACCTGTGGGGTCTGTGTTAACTCTAGGTAGGTAGTTTAAGATTGAATTGAATTGAATTATTGGACTCAATAGAATCACCCAGTTGATGTGTCAAAAGTTGGAGAATTGGTTGCAGGTGAGAAATAAAAAAACACACTTTTGATTCAGAAGTATTGGAAATAGAGGTAAAAGAACTGTTTTTTGTTGTTGCTGCTTTGTTTTTTTTGTTGTTGTTGTTGCTGTTGTTTTTTACACCAAATGTTGGCAAGGATGCAGAGAAAGTAGCTCATTCATACTTTTCTAGTGGCAAATAAAATGGCATGGCCAATCTGGAAATAACTTTGGCATTAAAAAAAAAACTAAACTAAACATGAAACTACCATATGACTTCAGTAGTTGCAACCTTGTGCATTTATCCCAAAGAAATGAACATGTATTTTACATGCACACAAGCACACACACTCACACACACAAACTATATAAGAATATTAATAGCAGCTTTATTTGTAATAGCAAAAAAATGGTGAAAAAAGATGCCTTTCAATGGGTGAATGGTTAAACTATGATACATTTACATTTATACCAAAAGATACCAGTCAGAAATTAAAAAAAGATGAACTACAGGTATATGCAACAATCTGCTTGAAACTTCAGAGAATTTTGGTGAATGAAATAAATTTCATTGGCTATATACTATATGACATTTATACGACATTCCATCCATTGATTTTCATAAGAATAGACTGGAAGAGCACAATATTCTTCTGTTCATTTTATTATGATCTCTGTTTACGGATAGTATTGCCTTGAGCTCAGAGGAACATGGTTAGCTAGGCATCCTTGAAATCACTGAGTGCCTGATGTTGTTCAGGAAAAAAATAATCAAAGAGAAGTAAGTGAAACAGTAGTTAGCTCAGTCATTTTGATCAGACAGAACAGGAGTTTAAGTTTCTTTTTTTTGAGCAGTGAGACATTGACATTTATTAATCTACATAAAATGACAATCAAGATAAAATTTCACTGGGTATTTTTTATTTTATTTTTATTATTTTATTTTTATTTTATTTATCATTATTATTATTATTATACTTTAGGTTTTATGGTACATGTGCGCAATGTGCAGGTAAGTTACATATGTATACATGTGCCATGCTGGTGCGCTGCACCCACTAACTCGTCATCTAGCATTAGGTATATCTCCCAATGCTATCCCTCCCCGCTCCCTCCACCCCACAACAGTCCCCGAAGTGTGATGTTCCCCTTCCTCTGTCCATGTGTTCTCATTGTTCAATTCCCACCTATGAGTGAGAATATGCGGTGTTTGGTTTTTGGTTCTTGTGATAGTTTACTGAGAATGATGATTTCCAATTTCATCCATGTCCCTACAAAGGACATGAACTCATCATTTTTTATGGCTGCATAGTATTCCATGGTGTATATGTGCCACATTTTCTTAATCCAGTCTATCATTGTTGGACATTTGGGTTGGCTCCAAGCCTTTGTTATTGTGAATAATGCCACAATAAACATACGTGTGCATGTGTCTTTATAGCAGCATGATTTATACTCCTTTGGGTATATACCCAGTAATGGGATGGCTGGGTCGAATGGAATTTCTAGTTCTAGATCCCTGAGGAATCACCACACTGACTTCCACAAGGGTTGAACTAGTTTACAGTCCCACCAACAGTGTAAAAGTGTTCCTATTTCTCCACATCCTCTCCAGCACCTGTTGTTTCCTGACTTCTTAATGATTGCCCTTCTAACTGGTGTGAGATGGTATCTCACTGTGGTTTTGATTTGCATTTCTCTGATGGCCAGTGATGGTGAGCATTTTTTCATGTGTTTTTTGGCTGCATAAATGTCTTCTTTTGAGAAGTGTCTGTTCATGTCCTTCGCCCACTTTTTGATGGAGTTGTTTGTTTTTTTCTTGTAAATTTGTTGGAGTTCATTGTAGATTCTGGATATTAGCCATTTGTCAGATGACTAGGTTGTGAAAATTTTCTCCCATTTTGTAGCTTGCCTGTTCACTCTGATAGTAGTTTCCTTTGCTGTGCAGAAGCTCTTTAGTTTAATTAGATCCCATTTGTCAATTTTGGCTTTTGTTGCCATTGCTTTTGGTGTTTTCGACATGAAGTCCTTGCCCATGCCTATGTCCTGAATGGTAATGCCTAGGTTTTCTTCTAGGGTTTTTATGGTTTTAGGTCTAACATTTAAGTCTTTAATCCATCTTGAATTGATTTTTGTATAAGGTGTAAGGAAGGGATCCAGTTTCAGCTTTCTACATATGGCTAGCCAGTTTTCCCAGCACCATTTATTAAATAGGGAATCCTTTCCCCATTTCTTGTTTTTGTCAGGTTTGTCAAAGATCAGATAGTTGTAGATATGTGGCATTATTTCTGAGGGCTCTGTTCTGTTCCATTGATCTATATCTCTGTTTTGGTACCAGTACCATGCTGTTTTGGTTACTGTAGCCTTGTAGTATAGTTTGAAGTCAGGTAGCGTGATGCCTCCAGCTTTGTTCTTTTGGCTTAGGATTGACTTGGCGATGCGGGCTTTTTTGGTTCCATATGAACTTTAAAGTAGTTTTTTCCAATTCTGTGAAGAAAGTCATTGATAGCTTGATGGGGATGGCATTGAATCTATCAATTACCTTGGGAAGGATGGCCATTTTCACGATATTGATTCTTCCTACCCATGAGCATGGAATGTTCTTCCATTTGTTTGTATCCTCTTTTATTTCCTTGAGCAGTGGTTTGTAGTTCTCCTTGAAAAGTTCCTTCACGTCCCTTGTAAGTTGGATTCCTAGGTATTTTATTCTCTTTGAAGCAATTGTGAATGGGAGTTCACTCATGATTTGGCTCTCTGTTTGTCTGTTATTGATGTATAAGAATGCTTGTGATTTTTGTACATTGATTTTGTATCCTGAGACTCTGCTGAAGTTGCTTATCAGCTTAAGGAGATTTTGGGCTGAGACAATGGGGTTTTCTAGATATACAATCATGTCATCTGCAAACAGGGACAATTTGACTTCCTCTTTTCCTAATTGAATACCCTTTATTTCCTTCTCCTGCCTAATTGCCCTGGCCAGAACTTCCAACACTATGTTGAATAGAAGTGGTGAGAGAGGGCATCCCTGTCTTGTGCCAGTTTTCAAAGGGAATGCTTCCAGTTTTTGCCCATTCAGTATGATATTGGCTGTGGGTTTGTCATAGATAGCTCTTATTATTTTGAGATACGTCCCATCAATTCCTAATTTATTGAGAGTTTTTAGCATGAAGGGTTGTTGAATTTTGTCAAAGGCCTTTTCTGCATCTATTGAGATAATCATGTGGTTTTTGTCTTTGGTTCTGTTTATATGCTGGATTACACTTATTGATTTGCGTATATTGAACCAGCCTTGCATCCCAGGGATGAAGCCCACTTGATCATGGTGGATAAGCTTTTTGATGTGCTGCTGGATTTGGTTTGCCAGTATTTTATTGAGGATTTTTGCATCAATGTTCATCAAGGATATTGGTCTAAAATTCTCTTTTTTGGTTGTGTCTCTGCCTGGCTTTGGTATCAGGATGATGCTGGCCTCATAAAATGAGTTAGGGAGGATTCCCTCTTTTTCTATTGATTGGAATAGTTTCAGAAGGAATGGTACCAGCTCCTCCTTGTACCTCTGGTAGAATTCGGCTGTGAACCCGTCTGGTCCTGGACTTTTTTTGGTTGGTAAGCTATTGATTATTGCCACAATTTCAGCTCCTGTTATTGGTCTATTCAGAGATTCAACTTCTTCCTGTTTTAGTCTTGGGAGGGTGTATGTGTTGAGTAATTTATCCATTTCTTCTAGATTTTCTAGTTTATTTGCGTAGAGGTGTTTGTAATATTCTCTGATGGTAGTTTGTATTTCTGTGGGATCGGTGGTGATATCCCCTTTATCATTTTTTATTGCATCCGTTTGATTCTTCTCTCTTTTTTTCTTTATTAATCTTGCTAGCGGTCTATCAATTTTGTTGATCCTTTCAAAAAACCAGCTCCTGGATTCATTTATTTTTTGAAGGGTTTTTTGTGTCTCTATTTCCTTCAGTTCTGCTCTGATTTTAGTTATTTCTTGCCTTCTGCTAGCTTTTGAATGTGTTTGCTCTTGCTTTTCTAGTTCTTTTAATTGTGATGTTAGGGTGTCAATTTTGGATCTTTCCTGCTTTCTCTTGTGGGCATTTAGTGCTATAAATTTCCCTCTACACACTGCTTTGAATGCATCCCAGAGATTCTGGTATGTTGTGTCTTGGTTCTCGTTGGTTTCAAAGAACATCTTTATTTCTGCCTTCATTTCGTTATGTACCCAGTAGTCATTCAGGAGCAGGTTGTTCAGTTTCCATGTAGTTGAGTGGTTTTGAGTGAGATTCTTAATCCTGAGTTCTAGCTTGATTGCACTGTGATCTGAGAGATAGTTAGTTATAATTTTTGTTCTTTTACATTTATTGAGGAGAGCTTTACGTCCAAGTATGTGGTCAATTGTGGAACAGGTGTGGTGTGGTGCTGAAAAAAATGTATATTCTGTTGATTTGGGGTGGAGAGTTCTGTAGATGTCTATTAGGTCCGCTTGGTGCAGAGCTGAGTTCAATTCCTGGGTATCCTTGTTGACTTTCTGTCTCGTTGATCTGTCTAATGTTGACAGTGGGGTGTTAAAGTCTCCCATTATTAGTGTGTGGGAGTCTAAGTCTCTGTGTAGGTCACTCAGGACTTGCTTTATGAATCTGGGTGCTCCTGTATTGGGTGCATATATATTTAGGATAGTTAGCTCTTCTTGTTGAATTAATTCCTTTACCATTATGTAATGGCCTTCTTTGTCTCTTTTGATCTTTGTTGGTTTAAAGTCTGTTTTATCAGAGACTAGGATTGCAACCCCTGCCTTTTTTTGTTTTCCATTTGTTTGGTAGATCTTCCTCCATCCTTTTATTTTGAGCCTATGTGTGTCTCTGCACGTGAGATGGGTTTCCTCAATACAGCACACTGATGGGTCTTGAGTCTTTATCCAATTTGCCAGTCTGTGTCTTTTAATTGGAGCATTTAGTCCATTTACATTTAAAGTTAATATTGTTATGTGTGAATTTGATCCTGTCATTATGATGTTAGCTGGTTATTTTGCTCCTTAGTTGATGCAGTCTCTTCATAGTCTCGATGGTCTTTACATTTTGGCATGATTTTGCAGTGGCTGGTACGGGTTGTGCCTTTCCATGTTTAGCACTTCCTTCAGGAGCTCTTTTAGGGCAGGCCTGGTGGTGACAAAATCTCTCAGCATTTGCTTGTCTGTAAAGTATTTTATTTCTCTTTCACTTATGAAGCTTAGTTTGGCTGGATATGAAATTCTGGGTTGAAAATTCTTTTCTTTAAGAATGTTGAATATTGGCCCCCACTCTCTTCTGGCTTGTAGGGTTTCTGCCGAGAGATCTGCTGTTAGTCTGATGGGCTTCCCTTTGATGGTAACCCGACCTTTCTCTCTGGCTGCCCTTAACATTTTTTCCTTCATTTCAACTTTGGTGAATCTGACAATTATGTGTCTTGGAGTTGCTCTTCTCGAGGAGTATCTTTGTGGCGTTCTCTGTATTTCCTGAATCTGAATGTTGGCCTGCCTTGCTAGACTGGGGAAGTTCTCCTGGATAATATCCTGCAGAGTGTTTTCCAACTTGTTTCCATTCTCCTCGTCACTTTCAGGTACACCAATCAGACGTAGATTTGGTCTTTTCACATAGTCCCACATTTCTTGGAGGCTTTGCTCATTTGTTTTTATTCTTTTTTCTCTAAACTTCCCTTCTCGCTTCATTTCATTCATTTCATCTTCCAGGGCTGATACCCTTTCTTCCATTTGATCGCATCGGCTCCTGAGGCTTCTGCATTCTTCACGTAGTTCCCGAGCCTTGGTTTTCAGCTCCATCAGCTCCTTTAAGCACTTCTCTGTATTGGTTATTCTGGTTATACATTCTTCTAAATTTTTTTCAAAGTTTTCAACTTCTTTGCCTTTGGTTTGAATATCCTCCCATAGCTCGGAGTAATTTGATCGTCTGAAGCCTTCTTCTCTCAGCTCATCAAAGTCATTCTCTGTCCAGCTTTGTTCCGTTGCTGGTGAAGAACTGCGTTACTTTGGAGGAGGAGAGGTAGTCTGCTTTTTAGAGTTTCCAGTTTTTCTGCTCTGTTTTTTCCCCATCTTTGTGGTTTTATCTACTTTTGGTCTTTGATGATGGTGATGTACAGATGGGTTTTTGGTGTGGATGTCCTTTCTGTTAGTTTTCCTTCTAACAGACAGGACCCTCAGCTGCAAGTCTGTTGGAGTACTTGGCCGGCCTTGTGAGGTGTCAGTCTGCCCCTGCTGGGGGGTGCCTCCCAGTTAGGCTGCTCGGGGGTCAGGGGTCAGGGACCCACTTGAGGAGGCAGTCTGTCGGTTCTCAGATCTCCAGCTGCGTGCTGGGAGAACCACTGCTCTCCTCAAAGCTGTCAGACAGGGACATTTAAGTCTGCAGAGGTTACTGCTGTCTTTTTGTTTGTCTGTGCCCTGCCCTCAGAGGTGGAGCCTACAGAGGCAGGCAGGCCTCCTTGAGCTGTGGTGGGCTCAACCTAGTTCAAGCTTTGTTTACGGAGTGAGCCTGGGTAATGGCGGGTGCCCCTCCCCCAGCCTCGCTGCTGACTTGCTGTTTGATCTCAGACTGCTGTGCTAGCAATCAGTGAGACTCTGTGGGCGTAGGACCCTCTGAGCCAGGTGTGGGCTATACTCTCCTGGGGCACCGTTTCCTAAGCCCGTCTGAAAAGCACAGTATTCGGGTGGGAGTGGCCCAATTTTCCAGGTGCCGTCTGTCACCCCTGGAAAGGGAACTCCCTGACCCCTTGCTCTTCCCGAGTGAGGCAATGCCTCGCCCCTGCTTTGGCTGGCGCACTGTGCACTCACCCACTGACCTGCACCCACTGTCTGGCACTCCCTAGTGAGATGAACACGGTACCTCAGATGGAAATGCAGAAATCACCCGTCTTCTGTGTCGCTCACGCTGGGAGCTGTAGACCGGAGCTGTTCCTATTCGGCCATCTTGGCTCCTCCCCCAGGAGTTTAAGTTTCTGCTTTTCGCTGCTCTCCACTATTTCCAATGCCCCCATTTCATACACACACACACACCCCTTTCATATCTGCTATGCTTAATAAGAGATACTCTCCTGGTTGATATAACTCAGATATGAAAATGTACTTGTAGTGAATTTGTATAAGTTTATGTTGTCTTGGCTTCAATTTAAATATGTCTGGCTTTCTCGTGCCAGAAACGGGTTCAGTCATGCTTCACATAGTTTTCGGTTCTACACTCCTTCTACTTCCTCACTGTGGTCAGTCTAGATATTTACCTTACACAACTTCCTCCTGGTGACCAACTCACTGCAGGACAACTGCTTATAGCCGACTTCACTGGTTCCAATGACTGTCATACTCTATATAGACTATGAAGATATGCCACAGCAACTAACTCTCAGTAACAGCGTGACCTACTGTAACTCATGATTGCTTGGTTTAAACCACCAAGTAAAACTCCCTATAGGAAACCTGTTTGCAAAACACCCTGGACACAATAAAGTGTCCCTTTCTCTCTGTACATGTTCCCTGACCTCCGTGTGTTTGGGGCCTCCTGAGATGGTGTGTAGCTCCTGGAATTTGGAAGTATTAAAATCTTTATTTCCATCTTGTGTTTCTTCTACTCATAGGAGGGATGTTCTCCATCTTAAAAATCCTAAATCAAAACTATGTAATCAAACAAGGGTCTCACTTAAAAAAATATCAATTATCAAAATGGCTCAAAAACCAAGTGTGTGTTTCTTCAAGGTAGAGTTTTCTCTTAAACTCAGAATAATTTTTCCTGAAGTCCACTTAATGTAAGCCTATGTAATAAAATGTTTGTGTTAAAAAGTTTATTGAAGAAAATACTGACATAGAACTCAGTAAGTTTCTGTCAATCTGCTAAACACTTTAATAATGTTATTCTCATACCAAATCTATGAGGTAGGCCCTATTTTATCCTCATTTTATAAATGAGAAAATTGATGCAGAGAGAAGTTAAGTAACTTATCCAAGTCTTTCAAGTAGTGAGATGTAGAAATGAGATTTTATCCAGGTTGTCAGGCTTCATTATCTGTTCCTTAAACCACTTCATTAAATTGATTGGAAATTCACTGTGGGTAATAAGGAGACTAATATATCTGTCCTTTATCATATTTAGTTGCTTTAAGTTTAAAAATTCTAAAAACAATATCCACCAAAAAATTTTATTAGATTCCAAAATACTGTTACATGGTACATACAATGACTCATATTTTGGCTTAGAGACTGTCCTCCTTATAATTTCATATCAATAATAACAGTACAGCAACAGTTCATCATCGAGTATCTATTATATGCAAACATGTTCTAGACACATCACATACATTATGTCTTTAATCCCCATCATAAATGAATGAGGTAATTATTAATATCTCTATTTTATCTCTTAGTAAATTGAGATGAAATAAAGGTATCTGGAAATTAAACCGAATTCTGCCTTATTTCAAAGCTCATGTGCTTTTCTTTATAATACATGCATTAAACCTTCCACAAGCAATGATTCTGATGGTTCTACTTTGTTATTTGAAAAACTAGAAGCAGAAAATATTCACATACATTTTTCATTTTTGAATAATCTCTTTATATCTTATTTTGAATAAAGCCTATCAATAGTTCTTGCACTTAAATCTACATACTTCTGATCAGAAAAAAATGTATATATTTCATTTGTTACTGTGTGGAGGCAAAAGTGACTCCATCTTGGATGTTAATCTACCATGTTGATTTCTGATGAATCTCAGTCCTGGGATTGCCGCCTATTTTCCCCTAGTGTCAGAACATGTAGTTACCATAAATCTTGCCCTTAGATTACAGTAACTGTGATGTTATCACACAAATTACAGTGACATGCATAGCATTCTTGCCTGTTCTGGAGAGTTTCCTTGAATTGTCTCTATAAAAAATATACACTCTTCCCTATGGTATATAAGTCCTGGGTCTAGAGGACAATGGTGCAGAAATCTATCTGTCTTACTGCCACCTAAGACTACATATCTTTCTATAAGTTCCCCAGTAGATCACCCTATACTGAAAAACTAAATTTGTCTCTCTCATTCTGTGATTTTTCAGCTTCTTCTGTGTTTGAGTGTCATTTTGTATATACTGCCTTTTCATGGGAGAGTTTGTGAGCTAGTCGAAGGAGTCCAAGAACCAAAATATGGGCAAAGGGAAGCACATATTAGCAGGGAGAATCCTGAGGTGGCCCTCCTTATCCATGTGAGGTGGGCTTTTCTATCCACTACACGCCTGTGGATCACCACATGAGTATAGTAGAAAGTTGTATGACCCACTGAAGTAAGGAAGATCACCAAGTTATGGCAACAGTGGGTTGGCCACTGTCATGTGCTGTGGGGGTGACCACAGAGGCACAGTTTGTTGCTCAGGCAATGATACGAATACTAGCAGAAGAATTACAGTTAGAAAAGGATATGAGTACCCCTATGTCTGTATTTGTTTCTAGTCATGGATAAGCTCAAAACTCAGGAGATGCAGTTAGAAACCCTTGCCTGCCACTCCACTTTGTATGTCTGGGAGAAAGGAAACAGTGCTGGCTGAAAATGTGAGCTATCCTTGCTAAATTGACCTGAGATGCTAAGATGTGAAATCTTTGGGAATCAGCTAGCGAGTCAGATGAAGACAGAAGTTATCTTGCAGGACTGGGATAATTATCTTCCCCTTTTGAGAGCAAGACCACTAGTGTAGTGGAAAACAAAAGCCCAGCACATGCACCTGGGCAATAATGGATGACATTTTCAGGAAATCTTAACTGTCCAAGAGAGCCTCAGCAGAATTTTTATTGGACATAGCAAAAACTTTTCAACAGCTGCTGAGAGGAAGCTTAGCCACACTGTTGGTGTGGCTATGTGACAGTGATTTGGAATGACATTTCCCCAGCAGGGAGTGAAGCTGAATAAAATGAGTAATATGACCACTCATCTGGCTTTGAGATAGCGTTTGCATCACGCTAGAACTCTCTAGGAAAATCATAGTCTTATGGACTCGGTTTTCCTGGCCATGAGAAAAGCTTGGCCCAAGAAAGGGTCAGATGATGGCATGACAATCTCTGAAGGAAGCACAGAGTGATTTAGGAGTTGGACATGTGTCAGGCCATCTATACCCAACAATTTGAAAGATGAGATAAGGCTGTGCTTACCATGAGCATGAAAAATAAATTGTTGTAAGGTGCCCACTGGGAGTGGCCTGGCCCCCTCCTATTCCATCTGAGCCCTCTCCTGAGACAAGATGTGTAAGACATGGGGGAAACTATAGCTGATCTTGAAGAAACTAAAAAGGGAAGAGTTAAAGTCGGTGGGTTACTAAAGGAAAAGGAAAAAAAAAAGGGAGCCATGTCTGCCAGACTAAGAAAGCAAGGCCTAAACGTCCCAGATAGGACTGCCAGGAAACAAATGTGGTTTTATCTGATCTCAGCTGGGGTAGACAAAGAAATAATAGATTGGCAATCCCATGCTTTATTAGTGGGGCTTTGGAAAGACCTGACTCCTGATCAAGGATTCAGATACCTTCCCAGAACCCTGCCAGAGGAGGGAAAAGGAGAAAAAATAAACTCCACATAAGAGAATTCCAATTGCTATGCCTCAGGAGTTGATGCCTCCCCAGCCTACAGACTAGAAGTGTGGCCAAGGTCGCCTCCCTGTATGAATAATAGGGGGTGACCAGAGGCCCTAAATGGAGCTCATAATCTATTAGTATCCAAAACCAAGCAGAGAACGTTAGCTTTAATGGATACGGGAGCAGAATGTACTTTAATTCATGGAAATTCAGAAAGATGCCCTGGTAAGTAAGCAGCTATAGATGGTCCATAGTTGAAAAATCCAAGTGAAACAAACTCCTCTCCTCCTTAGTATTAAACAGAGTGCCCCCCACCCCCTGAGTCCTCATCTTGCTTACTATACTGTATTTAACCTATTCCAGAAAACATCTTGGGTATGGATGTCCTTTTAAGATGCACAACACAAACATCTGTGGGGAAATTCTACCTACAAGTTTGGGCTGTGAGATGTATTTTAAGAAGGGAAGCAAAATGGAATCTGTACAACTCCCTCCTGCACAACATATTGTTAGTGTGAAACAATTCCATCTTTCTGGTGGGATGGAAGAAATTACAACCATCATACAGGAACTGACCAAAGTAAATTTTCTTTGGCCAGCCCAGAGCCATTTCAACAGCCCTTTATGGAGGGAAGAAAAATCAGGTGCTACCTGGGGCATGACAATGAACTACCGGAAACTAAATAATGTGGTTCCTGAGATACACGCCGTTGTGCCTAATACAACTCAAGTGATAGAACAAATAATAGAGAATACAGGCATTTATCATGCAGTGTTTGATTTGACTAATGCCTCCTTCAGTGTTCCTTTACACGTTGACTGACAAGGGCAATTTGCTGTTATTTGGAATGGCCAACAATGAGCATTCCAAGTGTTGTCCCAGGAATATCTACAGAGTCCCACTATTTGTCATAAAATGATTTCTAAAGATTCAACTTTATGTCCAATGTCACTTGCTGAGAAACAGTTTCGTAACATTGATGATATTGTGCTAACCTCTGAAGGCTTGTCATTGCTACAGCAACACCTCAATGCATTGAGCACCCTACTTCAATCTAGAAAATGGGCCATCAACCCACAAAAGATATAAGGACAAGGACTGGCTATAAATTCTCTAGGGGTTGCTTGGTTAGGTAAGACATACTGACTCAGGATTCTTTTGGTGCTGCTTCACCAGCTGGGTGCCTCTGCCTGAGCTTCCCTCAGCTCTAGGCTCTCCACTGGGCTTGCTCTGCCCACTTGGCCCAGTGGGCTGAACTCAGCTTGTGCTACTAGCCCAGATCCCACGTGTATTAGTCCATTCTCATGCTGCTAATAAAGACATACACAAGACTGGGTAATTTATAAACGAAAGAAGTTTAATTGACTCACAGTTCAGCATGGCTGGGGAGGCCTCAGGAAACTTACAATCATGGTGGAAGGGGAAGCAAACACGTCCTTCTTCACATGGTGGCAGCATGGAGAAGTGCTCAGCAAAGGTGGGGAAAAGCCCCTTGTAAAACCATCAGATCTTGTGACAACTCACTCACTATCACGAGAACAGCATGGAAGTAACCACTCCCACGATTCATTTACCTCCCATTGGGTCCCTCTTACAACATGTGGGGGGTATGGGAACTACAACTTCAGATGAGATTTGGGTGGGGACGCAGCCAAACCATATCACCACTCGGGCACAGGGACTCCATGCTCAGCGCATGGCTGAGCCCAGCTTGCCGCAGTTTTCACATTGGGTGCTGGAGTCCGGACAAGGAGGAGGCAGCAGCACCTAAAAACTTGGAGACAAGAGCAGCCATGGAGCCCCACCGGGTGTTACGACCCTTGCCTGGGGATTCCCGAAATTTGAGACCCCAGGAAGCATTACAGCTTATCTGTATTATAGCTTGTTCATGTTACAGCTCATTTGTGTTACAGCTCTTTCGTTCCTGCCGTCCACATGCTTTGGCAAACATGGGTGTGTCACAGCTCATTTGGTCCTGCCACCCTGCTCTAGTCTGTGGCTCCTGGGCTGGCCTGGCCCTGCTGCTGCTGCTTTTCATTCTGTGGGGCAGCCACCCAGCACAGCAGAAGGCTGAAAGGTTACAGTGTTACAAATCCTTTCACACCCCCGCATTTGTTGGGTTCCAGGTTCTTGTCCTGCATCCAGGTGGAATGAGGCACATGGACACTGGAGAGTGAGCAAGGCAGAGAAGGGTTTTATTGAGCAACAGAAAAGCTCTCAATATGAGAGTGGACCCAAAGTGGATAGCCCTTTGTGTGAGAGGGGGCCTGAAAGCAGGTAGTCCAAACGTGTGACTGAGTCCAGGGTTTTCATGGGCTCAAAATATGGGAGTGTTTGCTGATTGGTCCGTGTGTGGGCCTGGAAAAAGCACCATTTCATTGACTAAACGGCATCGAGGAAGTTCTCACTCCAGTCGTGGACTTACCCGGAACTAGCAGCTCAGTTTTCAGGCTTTAAGTTGTCTTTGGCTTGAAGGTTGTGTTTCACTATGGACCATCCCTGTCTGCGTAGGAATTTGTCTGTCTCCTGCTATTATCAATACCTTACCCTAGAAGCAGTCATTGAGAAAATACAATTTTTCATGTTTAAAACAGTTAAACAGGCCGGTCACCTGTAATCTCAGCACTTTGAGAGATGGAAGTGGGTGGATCATGTGAGGTCAGGAGTTCAAAACGATCCTGGTCAACACGGTGAAACCCCTCCTCTACTAAAAATACAAAAATTAGCTGGAAATGGTGGCAGGCACCTTTAGTCCCAGCTACTTGGGAGACTGAGGAAGGAGAATCACTTGAACCCGGGAGTCAGGGGTTGCAGTGAGCTGAGATTACACCACTGCACTCCAGCCTGGGCGACAGAGCAAGACTATAAAATAAAATAAAATAAAATAAAATAAAATAATAAAATAAATAAAATAAAATAAAATAATAAAATAAAATATAAAATAAAATAAAATATAAAATATAAAATAAAATAAAATAAAAAATAAAATAAAATAAATTAAAATAAAATAAAATAAAACAGTTAAACAGTTACAAAGTTTCCTAGGTCTTTTGGAATATTGGCCGGCTTTTATTCCATATTTAGCTCAATGTTTGTATCACTTATATAAGAAGGAATCTAGTTGGTGATTGGATAAAGAACAAGAGGAAGCCTTTGAGAAGGCTAAAATACTAGCAGCTTAGACAGATTTAGGTTTCCCTCTTCCTGGGATACCAATGTCTTTGGATGTGATCATAATCTCTGAGGAAACCAGTTGGGACCTCTGGCAAGTACAGCATAGGAAAGCAGTCCACCCTTCACTACTATGGATGAGTGCTTAAACCTACCATGGGTCCTGGGACTATACAAGTTTTGCTGCAAGTTGAAACCATAACTGATGTTTCGCTGGTAATAGTGAGAACAGGCATCTCTATTAAAGGCTGGATAAAAGGTTTGTTTATCAGGCCTATATTGGGTATTCCCTAGGCCTCCACTTTACAAAGGTGTCATGCATACATGCAACAACATAGCACCCTCTCCATGAGCCCCCTGAGAGATGAACTGCATGCTGTCTTAGGGCCAGCACTCTATGAGACCAGTGCTGCTTCTACTGTGGAAACCCCACAGAAGATACTTTTAATGAAATATAAAGGCACAGCCTCTATTCTTGTAAACACATAATTCTCAAATGGGTTGAGCTGAGATAATCCTGGTATATGGATGGCAGTAGTTGGCCAACCACAGACAGATACTATATTGTTTGAAATGGCAATGCAACAGAGCAGTTAATGGGCAGAACTCTGAACTGTATGGTCTGTTTGTACACATACGCAATGGCCTACAGTTTTCTGTATAACCAGTTGGGCAGTATTTAAGGGTCTTACAGCTTGGCTTGACCAGTGGACTCAAGATGATTTATATGTGCTTAAAAATCCCTGATGGAGAGCTGCCATTTGGAAAGACATTTGGGAGAGGCTACAAGAATCCACTGCTGATTGTGTATCATATTTTAATATGCTGGTCAGATTCACCTCCCAGTAATATGAAGGAGATACCTTAGCAAAAATTAGAACACTACTGGCTGGGTGCAGTGGCTCACACCTGTAATCCCAGCACTTTGGGAGGCCGAGGTGAGTGGATCACGAGGTCAAGAGATCAAGACCATCCTGGCCAACATGGTGAAACCCCGTCTCTACTAAAAATACAAAAATTAGCTGGGTGTGGTGGCGTGCACCTGAAATCCCAGCTACTCAGGAGGCTGAGGCAGGAGAATCGCTTGAATCCGGGAGGCAGAGGCTGCAGTGAGCTGATATCGTGCTTCTGCACTCCAGCCTGGTGACAGAGCAAGACTCCGTCTCAAAAAAAAAAAAAAAAAAAAAAAAAAATTATAACACTACCTCCCTCCAAATCATCTGAGCTAGCTGATTTGGTACACAAACATAGTGGGCATTGGTGCATGATTGATCTGGCAAATAGCAAGAAGAGTAGGAGTGCCCCTCCACTTTACAGATTTAGTGGCAGCAATAGCCAACTGCTTAGTTTGCTCCTACATGTGCCCCTGCAACATCACAAACACACACCAGAACACATATTTAAGAGCTGCCTTCACGAGAGACTGGCAAAGAGACTATATCAAACCCCTGTCAGTAAGCTTAAGATAAAAGTATGCACTAGAATGCATTGATACTACCATGAAAATGTTGCAGGCCTTCTCTTGCAAAAGGACAAACCAAACAGCTACCATTAAGGGCTTGTAGCAACTCAGTGTCATGTATGGATATCTTCAGCAATCAAGGCACACATTTCAACGGACATGATACCTAAGACTGGGCACATGAAAAAGATATATACTGGAGATTTCACTTGCTACATAATCTCCAAATGGCAGGATTGATTGAAAGAAAAAAATAACATTTTGAACACTTTACAATTGTGTTCACTTTACAATCTAATACTTTGCATGGGTGGGCAAAGTTTTTGTCTCAAGCCATTAGGAACCTTCTTTTGATTGAAATGAACCAATGACATGGGACCATTGTGGAGAAGGGTCTATTAACCATAATTGTAAAAAAAGTTCACCCAGATGCCTTTCTACTGGAACTAATAAAAGGCCAATGACAAATGTTATTCAGGACTCCCCAAGACCTTGAACCATGTGAAGGAACACCTAAATGGGGGTTGGACTGACAACTTCTCCCAGGTTAAATAGGGTATTAATTACCACAAAGCAAGGAATTCTCTGGCTAACTAAAGTGGTCTCTGTTGATCCTGTGGGCGTCTGAACCAAGATGTTCCATGTACCAACACACTGGAATATAGCCCCTTTTAAAAGACTCTCTAGTTGCCCATTTGACATGGTCCTCTGCCATCCTTGTAACCTTATAGATAATGCCACAGGCACCTTTGCCCCTCAGGCAACATATTTGGCATGCATGCCCAGTACATACTCCTCTGGCTGCCTATGTCCTGACTAAGATGAAGCTACCACAATCATTTTGCTTGATGATGAAGAGCTGCCTCGCCAAGTACCTACCAATCCCTTCTATTTCTGCCCATAGTCTTCTATTCATATGGCTGTTCTCCTCTATACCTCTTGATTTGGATCCTGGGGAACATGGTGGCAAAAGGCATCATTGATTCTGTGTTTTATACTTGGCGTAAGTGTCATTGTCTGCTGTTGTCTGTATTGTTGCTGTCACCTCTGCTTTTGAGTAGAAAGCAAATTGGAGCAGCTTGTCACCCACATTGGCCTCCCCACTAGAGGCTCAGGGAACATTGCAGAAGAGGTGGGTATGTGAGATTTTCAGAACCAAATTAGAGGAGTGGAATGTGGAGGCCAAAGCCTTTTGATTAATTTCAGTCCTGGGAATGCCTTCTAATTTCAACTTTATTTACTATCCTCAGTGTAAGAACATGTACTTACCATAAATCTTGTCCTTACATCAAATCAATCTTGATGTTATTGCACAAATTAGGGACTGTAACACATACAGCATTCTTGCCTGTTCTGGAAGCTTGCTGTTAATTTTCTTCATAGAGCATGTACCCTCTTTCTGTATGGTATGCAAGTCCTGGGTCTGGGGAGTAATGGTACAGAGATCTACCTGCTTTGCTGTCATCTAGTACTATGCTTCTGCCTGTAAGTTCCCCAATGAATTACCCTCTACCACAAAAATAGATTTATCTATCTCATTTTTTGGTTTCTTGGCTCCTTCTACATTTGGGGTTCATTTTGCATATATGATCTTTTCACAAAACATACTAGTATTTTTCTTGCCAGTAAAACCTGTAAATGGCAACTTGGTAAATGCACAAGAAATTACAGTACCAGAAGCAAGAGTTGAGAGAAATTTTTTTTAAATCTAACCATTCAAACACAGAAATTATCGGATATAGAGTAAAAACTAATGTATTTCATAAAAATGAAAGAGCTTAAATATGAAAGGAAAAACTACATTGAAAAATGAGAATCAAGCAAAACTACTAGATATAAAAATACAGCAGTAGAAATTTAAGCTTTCTGTATGCTTTTTAACAAAGTATTATTAATATTTTCTCTTGAAGAGAAAATTAAGAAGAAAATAGACTGAAAAAACCATATCTAAAAGTTACCCCAGATAGATAAACACATGTGCATACAATAAGAAGGTAAAAGATATAGAGGGTAAAGTGAGAAAATCTAATTGAAGTTTCAAAACAAGAGGTAAGGCAAACTTGTAAGAGATAATAAGTAAGGCTTTCCCAGTACCAATTAAGACACTATCCAAATTTTATAGAAACCTACAAACAGCAAAGCAAGGCTGGGCATAGTGAAAGTGCAGAACACCATCCTGGCTGAGCTGCCTTCTATACTGATTGTTCAATCCTTTTGTGATTTCATTGCCAAATGTTTCAGATATCATCTCTG
This sequence comes from Pongo pygmaeus, assembly GCF_028885625.2. Taxonomy (NCBI): domain Eukaryota; kingdom Metazoa; phylum Chordata; class Mammalia; order Primates; family Hominidae; genus Pongo; species Pongo pygmaeus. The sequence continues at coordinate 105,634,650 of NC_072377.2, forward strand.
AGCATAATGGTAATAACGTTTTGATGAAACAGACCTGGGAAAAAATTCTAGTTGTTGTAATGAATTTGTGCTATGTTGAAGGTTATTCTCAACATTAAATGTGTTAGTCTTAAAATATGTCCACTAATTATATGACACTATTACCTTCAAAATGTAAAGCCAAATTTCCTATCCCTTGACTGTTGGTTGTTAGATTTTGGGACTAAAAATAATACATGGCCAAGGTAATTTTATGTGACTTCTGAGACTAGGTCATAAATTAGGTATACCTTTTGCTTGGCACCTTCTATCTCAAATTGCTTGTTCTGAAGAAGGCAGGCTGCTATGTTGTGAAGATATCCAAACAGCTCTATGAAAATCCCTGTGGGAAAAATTGAGACATTTTGCCAGCTTGCTAGCACCAACTTTCCTGCCCATGAATGAGCCACCTTGGAAGTGGATCTTCTATCCCCAAACATTCAAACTGACATCCCTGCGGACATTTTAATTACAACCTTATCAGAAGGGATTAGACGTGACTTCTCAGCAAAGCTACTGAAAAATTACTCTCCACAAACACTGTGAGAGATAATAAATATTCATTGTGATTTTGAGCCACTAGGTTTTGTAGTAAGTTGCTACACAGCAATAGCTAATTAATATAATAAAGTATATGACTCTATGAAAGAAGCTGGTTGAAAACAATGTGTTAGTTTATCCAACAAAACAGAGTGGAGGGTTGGTGAAAAGGGTTTTAACAGAAATGGAAAAATAATTATTATTATTAACACTATGAATAAAATATTAACAGTAAACTTTGTTTTAAAAATCATTAGAGATCCCAGGGAACTTAGAAAAGAGAACAAGTTCTGATCTACTCTCATGTTTAGATACAAATTATTGTCCAACTTAAATATTATCACAGTTCATACAGAATCTATTTTGGGAAACAAGGTTATTAATCAGTTGCCTTATGTCTATTTAATCTCTTTAACCAGAGGAAAAACAAAGAAAGAAAGTAACCCAATCTAACCTTCTTCTCATAAAGAGATTAGTGATATTTTCTAGGAGCAACAGTCCTTATTTCTGAAATGGTCTTAGGAGGATGTACTTGGCTAAAGATTACGTATAATAAATAAAATCTTTGGCTTCTGAGGCATAGCTCCCTGGAAAATGTCACATGATCTGGGGTATAAAATGAAGAAATTTCATAAATGAATCCCCTCCTTTGAAGTTATTAGTGGTTTCTCACTTTGTAATCTCACTTATTGTTGTGGACCGGATTGCTGGTGCCAAAGAAGAGAAAAAAAAAAAAAAAGACCTGGATAACTGTGCGATTTTTTAGACATGCTTTGTGTCAGCAGCTTTACTATCTGTATTTTGAAATTATTAGCAAAGCTTAATATTGACAAATATTTATGATTTTTATAAGTCTGAACCTAGAGTACATTTCCTTATGCTGGTTCAGCCTAGAAGAAAAAATTATATGTCCTATGTGTTTAGGCATCCTCAAGGCCACCCCCAGTTCATTGACTTGTTAGAAGAATTCTCTGAACTCAGAAAAATTGTTATAATCACAATTATGTTTTATTACAGTGAAAAGACACAGACTAAAGTCAGCAATGAGAAAGTCACATAGGGCAGGAAAGACCAGACACAAGCTTCCGATTGTCTTCATCCAATGAAAAAATGTAGAAAATGTTTCATTCTCCCATCAAAATGATGATGACATGAAAGGAGTATTCGCCAATAAGGGAAGATTACTTGAGGCTCAGTGTCCAGGAATTTTTTTTTTTTTTTTTTTTTTTTTTTAATAAGACGGTGTCTTGCTCTGTCACCCAGGCTGGAGTGCAGTGGTGTGATCTCGGCTCACTGCAACCTCCACCTCCCAGGTTCAAGCAATTCCCCTGCCTCAGCCTCCCGAGTAGCTGGGACTACAGGCGCAAGCCACCACGCCTGGCTAACGTTTTGTATTTTTAGTAGAGACGGGGTTTCACCATGTTAGCCAGGATGGTCTCGATCTCCTGACCTCGTGATCCGCCTGCCTCAGCCTCCCAAAGTGCTGGGATTACAGGCGCGAGTCACCGCACCTGGCCCAGAGGTTTTTACTGGGGGTTTGTCACATAGGCATGGCTGACTAGATGAGTGGCTGACCTTTAGTTTCCATCCTTTCTGGAGGTAAGCTGATACTACATGGCCCAAGGACCATACCATAAATCACATGGTTAGCATAAGTCATATGGTGTGGCTCAAGGACTCAGGTAAATAAACACACTCTTCACAGGCAGGATATTCCAAGGGCTTACTGGTTCCCTGTCCATGTTTGGAATGTGCAAAATTTGGACAAACCAGGCCTGCTGAGTTAATTCTTTACTCTATAACATGTATGTAATATAACTATTGTTTCTTATTTATTAAACTTGAAATATTACAATAGATAAAAATAATAGATGGGTACACAGATCGATAGATAGATAGGAAGTATTTAAGAAGAGAGAGATATATAGAGAGAGTCTAAAATCAACAGAACAGAACATCAATAGAGAATGTCCTAAGTGTTTTTCTTTTAAGAGAAAAAAGAATAATCACAGCTGGAAGATTTGCTACATAAAAAATGAAAAGACAAAAATATACTCAGGTATATTTAAACAAGTGACTATAGCAAATAAGAGAAATAAATATTTTGGAGTTAAAATGAGTGAGAACCAAAATACATGACAATAATAGTTTAAGGGCTTGAGATAATAGAAATGTGAGTGTTCTATGTCCTCAGTTTTTTTTTTTTTTTTTTGAGGAAGCAAGAATATCCATCAATTTTTATTTTAAAAGTATCTGGGATTAAATAAATTTGTAAACATCTCAACTAAAATGGAACGTAATATAAAGGAATCAATCAACTTCAAAGAAATATAAAAGAAGGAAAGAACATAGAATAGACAGATCTCTTATTCATTCTCTTTTTCTCCTTCTTTCTCTTTGGACTCCTGATGTGCAAAATTGGATCAATCATTACTACTTGTTTTGACACATAATTTTCATTACAGATTTATGAATTCTTCACTGTTAATCATTCACATAGCCATCTTAAACTGCAAAAGTGCCAAAATCTGAGACATACACAGCAATCAACTAATGACATGATTCTCACCTCACCTCCACCCACCTCTACCAGAAACAAAATAACTACTTTCCTAAACTTCTTAATATTTTCTTGTTTTCTTTGCTATCTTCCCTTATAATGCTTAAAAATAATCTCCATAATTTATTTATAAACTTATTTATGCTCCAGAACATAATCTCTTTATAAATAGAAATGTGCCAATCTTGTTCACTTCTGATTTATTAGCACCTAGAGCAACACCACGTACATCATGAATTTAATTTTTTTATTGCTAAACAAATGATGGATAAATGTATACTTCTTTTTTTAATTTCTAGCACTTAACACAATGCTTATTATACATATTCTAAATGTTTGCTAAAATAAACACATACATATTCACTAAAGCATGCATCTTTATCCTATAGTAGATAAAACTCCTACATGCCAGTGAGTAAATGCTGTATTTTTTTTCTGTCACCACATCATATTTTACAGATAGATCAATACTCTACACAGAGTAGTTATTGTATAAAAATAATAAAAAGGAAAATGACTCATTTTGAAAACAAGAGTGATGTTGGCATTTTAAAAACATCAAATATTTTTAAAATATACAGAAAGAAGTGGCCTATTCAGAGCACTGCTTATGGATATATTTCACTGTAAACTGCTCATTTCTGTTCCAGTCTCTAGTAAGAGTCAATTAGGTCTTTCAATCTTCCTAATCCTCTTCTAAAGCAAGTGGCACAGCTGGTATAGTTGCAAAAAAAAGATAATAACTTGTATTCTAATATTTAGCTTTGTTGTATACAAATGTGCTATAGAATTTCATCTTAGCTAGCCCATGCAGAAGTTATTTTCATCCATTTACTTCTAGGTACTTATTATTACTGAATCTAGAATGATGAATATATGCTATTCACATTTTGTAGATAGACTCTCTAGGAAATATCTGATGATACATACAATATTGTCTTCTCTTAGAAGGAATCCATATAATGGTCTTTCGGGCTATTTTTATACACAGACTTTAAAAATTTTAAAAACCACCAAGAAGTTTTGTCCTGTGAATGAACAAAAATTAATAATCTTAGCTTGTAAATGTAAGCTACCACTTGTAAATACTTCAGAATATAAGGCATGCCAAAGGCTCAGTACCAGGCCTCGAGGAGGCTTTAGGAAGACTGTACTGTACACACAGAAGGATGATAGCGAAGTTGCTGATTTCTCAGGTTCTACAGTCAGCAGATGGGTATTCACCTCAGGACCCAGCTTCATCCTATTATTCATTGAGTAGAATGACCTTTTCACTGCCGATACTCTTAATTTCATGTTACCCTCACTACCCACCTTAAGTTTTGCAGTCCATCATTATCACTATTCTCTTGCATACAACCTCAACTGCCAGACATATTTTTTTTCGTTTGTGATACTAGCCTGGCAAACCCCATCCTGCTTTAAGCCAATTGTCCACCTATAACACCGATCTACAAGTGGTCCTTACTTGAGAAAAACACAAAACTGCTGACCTCATCTTATATCTTCATCTCTTTAAATACATCTCTACTCACCTCAAGTGTGATTCTAGTGCTACACAGAAATCACATCTCATTTCTATGGTCCACTCACTCTTACTTCTTCCCAATTCAGCTCCAATGCATTCACACTGACCCTCATCCTCAACTGATCTCCTTGCTTTCTATTTCATTGAAAAAAAAAAAAAGGAAGCAATCAGAGGATTGTTTTCATACCTTCACATATACCTATATCCCACAAATTTAGTGCATACAGCATAAATGTACTAGGAATAATTCTTTTCTTATAGTGGTTATGCCACTGACTTGCAATTCACTTAGGTTCTGTAGCTTTAGTTTGTTCTCAACATTTAGTAACTCTATTGTATATTTTATACAGTTTTTTAATACAATTTTTATTTTTATATAGAGTAATTGTGGATACACAAGCAGTTGTAAAAAATACTACAAAAACATCCCATGGACCTATCATCTAGTTCCCCACAATGGTAACAGCTTACAAATCTATACTACAATATTACAATTGGAGTATGGATATTAATAGAGTCAAGATTCAGAACAATTTCCTGACTGGTTTCTTGTGTTGCTCTTTTACAGCCACACACACCCTTCTCTGATCACTGGTAACAAACAATTTATTCTACATTTCAATCAGCATAATTTCCCTGTGATTCATTCAATTTGTGTGTGTATGGTAATTTGTTCCTTTTTATTCCTTGCTGTAGATGTACCAGTTTTTTTTTCAGCAATTAATTTCATTATTTGCAGGAAAATATCCAAAAAGATATTTTAACGGCTAGACTTTAATATACTTTTTAAATGGCAAAATAGATTCTTTTTAAATAAATTTAAGAAAATTAGAATAGTTTAGATTTACAGAAAGCTTAAGAATATACACTGAGAATCACTTTATACAGCACATCTACTCTATTATTAATGTGAATTAATATGGTGTATCTATCACAGTGAAGGAAACAATATTAATTGATTATTATTAACTAAAGTCCAAACTTTGTTCATATTTCTTTAGTTTTTATCTCATTCTTTTGCTGTTCCAGGATTCCATCCAGGATGTTACATTACATTTAGTTGTGAAATCTCCTGACGTTTCTCTAGACTGACAGTTTCTTAGACTCTCCTTGTTTTGATGTCCTTGACAATTTTGAGGAGTATTGGTTAGATATTTTGTAGAATGTCTCTTAACCGAAATTTGCCTGATGCTTTCTTCATGATCCCACTGGAGTTATGTTTTTTTGGGAGAAAGACCACAGAAGTAAGATGCCATTCTTACCACATCATGTCTAGGGTACATACAATCAATATGATTTACCACTATTGATGCTTACCTTGATCACCTGACTGAGAGTATTCTCCACTGTAAAATTACTCATTCACTAAATCTCTTTCCCCTGTTTAATAATGTACTCTTCGGAAAGAAGTCAGTATGAGCAGTTTATACTTAAAGAGTGAGATGTGAGAGTCTACCTACTTAAGGGGGGAGTATCTACATAAATTGATTCAATTTTGTGTGGAAAATTTGTCTTTTTTCTCTATTTACTTATTTTCCAATTATGTCAGTATAGACTTATGGATATGGATTATATAATTTGGGGTATAATCCAATATTTATTTATTTTGTGGTTTAAAATGTTCCAGCATTGGGTTTTTCTGTTTGCTTTTGCATACAAACTTGTTAACTCAGTCCTTCTTATCACTGAATGGTATTTCACTCTGTGGATTTAATTAACAATTTAATCATGCATTAATCTTTTGAAGAACATCTTCCTTGTCTGAAGATTTTGGCAATTGTTAATAAATCTTCTTTAAATGCATTCTTTTGCAAGATTGCGTGTGAACATAGTTTATCCAGTGAGTTTGGAAAATTTTTTAGGGTGGTGATTGCTGGATTGTATGGCAAGATTACATTTAGCTTTGTAAGAAACTGATTTTTGAAGTGGTTACACCTTTTGCATTCCTCCTAGCAACAAATGAAAGTTTCTGTTGCACCACATTCTCACCATCTATTAGTTTTCAGGTTTTTGTTAATTTAATTCTAAGCATTGTACTACCTACGTAGTAGTATCTCATTGTTGCTCTAATTTGCATTTCTCTAATAACAAACAAGGTTGAGCATCTTTTCCTATGTTTGTTTGCCATCTAAAAAATCTTCCTTGGTGAGTTATGTGCTTATATACTTGATTAATTTTTAAACTAGGTTGTATGTTTTGTGATAAAGAGTACTTTGTTCATTTTGGATATAAGTCTTCTATCAAATACATAATTTAGAAATATTTCCTCCTGGTCTGGGGCTTTTGTTTCTATTCACTTGATCGTGTCAGAGCAAAGGGTATTAATTCTAATAAAGCCTAGCTTATCATTTTTATTCAAGGATAGCACTCTTAATCGTATCTAAAAATCTAATCCACAAAACCAATGTCATATAGATTTTACCCCTACGCTTGTTTTCTTCTAGATGATTTAGTTTTGCATTTTACATTTAGGTATATAATGCACTTTTGAGTTAATATTTGCATAAGCTGCAAAGTTGTCATCTAAGTTCATTTTTTGCATGTAAATGCCCAATTGCTTCAACTCCATTTGTTGAATCAAAAAGTATCCATTTTTCATTGAAGTGTATTTGCACCTATGTTAAAAATTAGTAGACTATATTTCTGTTGGTTTTGGGTCTCTGTGTTTCACTGATCTATATATCTATTCCTACATCAATATCAAACTCCCTTGATTACTGAAGCATTTACCAAGTCTTGAAATAACGTAGTACAATTCCTTCAACTTTGTTGTCTTTTTTGTTTATTTCCTTATGCTTCTTCAATATTTTGTTGGATAATATATTTCCTTTGCATTTATATTTAAACTATAGAACCTGTAAGTCACTAAACATAAAATAAGTTGCTGGGCTTTTGTTTGAGATTGTATTAAATCTATCAATCAGGTTAGAAATCATTGAAATCTTCACAATAGCGAGTCTTCCAATCCATGAATATAAATTATCTCTTCATTTACTTAGCTCTTCTTTGATTTATTCATCACTCTTTTATAGTTATTCCCATACAAATCCTGTATATATTATAAAATTTATATTTAATTATCTAAATTTCTGGTATATAGTAATATTTTTAAGTAATATCAAATTCCAAATTTGTACTCCTTACATATATAAAAGCAATTTATTTTTGCCTAATAACCTTATATCCTGTGATGTTGTTCTACTTGATTAAAAGTTTCAGGATTTCTTTGTGTGTGGGTGGGTTCTTTGAAGTTTTGTACAAAGAATAGCATGTCATTTGTGAATAAAAGCATTTTTATTTATTTCTTTCCAGTCTTTACATTTTTTTATTAATTTTTCTTATTAGAAAGGACATGCTTGCTTTCTTCACAATCTTAGAAAGTGACTATGTTTAGTCACCATTAAGTATGATGTTAGCTGGAGAATTTTCATATTTATGATTTATTAGATTAAGAACGTTCCCTTCTATTTTGTAGGGATTTTTGGTGAGTTTTATCATAAATACGTTTTAAATTTTGTTACTTTTTTTCTGAATCCATTAATATTATATATATACACATATATATATATTCTTATTCAGTCTACTAATATCATGAAATGCACTCCTGATCTTTGAATGTTAAATCAGCCTTGCATTTCTTTTGTGAAGCCAAATTGGTCAGCATGCATTTTCCTTTTTATATATTACCAGATTGATTTTTAAATAATTGCCGAGTATTTTTGCAATTGTGGTCATAAGACATATTGATCTATAGTTTCCTTTTTCTATGATAACTTTATGTGGCTTTCATATTAGGGTAATTTTGGCCTCATAAAATTAATTAGGGAGTCTTCTTTCTATTTCCATTACCTGAAATACATTGAGGAGAATTAGTATTACTTCATCCTTAACACTTTGATAGAATTTACCATTTTAGCCCAGTACTTTCTTGTTTGGAAGATTAATTACTAACTCAATTTCTTTTATAGACATAAGACTATTCAGGTTACCCTATTTCTGTTTGAGTCAGTTGGTAGTTTACATCTTTCAAAGATCTGGACGATTTCATCTACATTATGGAATTTGTGAGTATAGAGTTGTTTGTATTATTTACTTATTATCCTTTCAATGTCTGTTGATGACATTAGTGATGATTCCCTTTTCATCTCTGATATTGGTAACCTGTTTAATCTCTCTTTTTATTTGGTTAGCCTTGATATAGGTTGATCGATCTTATTGATCTTTTTGAAGAACTAGCTTTTGGTTTTATTGATTTTCTCTATTATTTTCCTGTTTTACTCTGTCAACATCTGCTCTAGTTTTATTATTTCTACTAGTGCTATTTCTCTTTTCTGTCTATTTTCCTAAGGTAGAAGCTAAGGTTACTAATTTTAGATCTTCCTTACTTTAAAACATATAAATTTAATGATATAAATATCCCTCTAACCACAGTTATAGCTGAATAACAAAAATTTTGATAAGTTCTATTTTCATATTGATTTAATTAAAAATA